>NC_071668.1:66383218-66465718 GCF_028554725.1 Zeugodacus cucurbitae | reverse complement strand
GCCACAGAGTAATGATCTTCTGAATTCGAGAACACCATGGCCTCATAATACCAATAGACTATCGATTATGTCTAGTCATTTCATGTTGAAATATATTTATTAGCTTACGATGTGTTCTTCTAACTGCAAAAGTTGGTTAGATGCTTAGATGTCCAATTTCAAGGTATTTCTATGTGAACCGATAAAAGTATGTTTCAACCGTTTTATTAAAGTAATAGATATGAAGTGAATACAGATCTAGTACATCTGGAACACTACCTATGTGTTCATTAGAGTAAATCACAACCATGAGTACTGGGAACAGCTCGACTGAAAATGTCCATCCCAATATTTCTCTACATAACGATTTTCTACTCGACTTGCACTCATGCTCTCTGAGAGCACTCATCAGCATTTCGGTATAAGGGAACTGTGGGATGGCATATCAAACTCCTTACGTACAGCTGCAACCGAAACCATTGGCTTTCGGAAAAGTCAAAAAAAACAGCTGGTATGATGAGGATTGCCGTCTCGCAGTGGTGAGAAAACAGACTGCCTACCTCGCAATGCTGCGATCGACCGCAACACGAGCGGGATGGGAAAGATACCGAGAGCTGAAGAGGGAAGCGACTCACTCTCGTGTGATTTCTTTAACCTAATGCTGGAGAAAATAATACGAGCTGCAGAGCTAAATAGAGAAGGTACAATCTTCTATAAGAGTGTACAGCTACTGGCGTACGCCGATGATATCGATATCATTGGAAACAACACCCGCGCCGTTAGTTCTGTTTTTTCCAGACTGGATAAGGAAGCGAAGCGTATGGGTCAGGTGGTGAATGAGGACAAGACGAAATATCTCCTGTCATCAAACAAACATTCAGCGCATTCGCGTCTTGGCTCCCACGTCACTGTTGACAGTCATAACTTTGAAGTTGTAGATAATTTTTGTCTACCTGGGAACCAGCATTAACAGCAATAACAATGTCAGCCTGGAAATCCAACGCAGAATCCCTCTTGCCAACAGGTGCTACTATGGACTAAGTAGGCAATTGAAAAGTAAAGTCCTCTCTCGACGAACAAAAACCAAACTCTACAAGTCTCTCATCATTCCCGTCCTACTTTACGGTGCAGAAGCGTGGACGATGTCAACAGCCGATGAGACGGCACTAGGAGTTTTCGAGAGAAAGGTTTTGCGGAAGATTTATGGTCCCTTAAACATTGGCAACGGCGAATACCGCAGACGATGGAACGATGAGCTGTATGTGGTATTCGACGACATAGTCATAGTCCAGCGAATAAAAAGACAGCGGCTACGCTGGCTGGGTCATGTTGTTCGAATGGATGAAAGTGCTCCAGCTCTGAAAGTATTCGATGCAGTACCCGCTGGTGGAAGCCGAGGAAGAGGGAGACCTCCACTCCGATGGAAGGACCAGGTGGAGAGGGACCTGGCTTCGCTTGGTATAACCAATTGGCGCCAAACTGCCAGAAGGAGGGATATGTGGCGCGCTGTTTTGGACTCGGCTATAACCGCGTAAGCGGTGTCTACGCCAGACAAGAAGAAGAAGAATGTGAAGTTTATGAACTTAAGTTTTAAAGTCAGCGCTTTATATATACATATATATCTCGGGTAAAGATCCACCTTTATGCAACCAGTTTTTATGATGAGATCCTCAACCAGCTTCCAAAATATTTCAATTTGCTTACTCTCTTGCTTTTTAAGCCTACGATATTTCGAGGTATAGGAGAATAGAGTTTTAGTCCAAGATTGAAATCTCAAGGGATTTAAAGAATGAGATAATATAGTGTGGTCCATGTGTTATACCTCGAGAACGCTTCTCAAAATTTCGAGTCTATCCTTTCTATGTTGGTCCCAGAGTATTTTTTCCTTTTCCTAAGAGACTATGACGATGTTAGACCGATTCCACCCTACGGATAGATACAGCGAAAGGACTCTATTTCCTCTGAAAATTTCAAGGTCCTTTCACGGATCTTTACATATATAGAATGTGGATCCATTCAAATAGAAGAGAAGAAGAATACGCATTGCTTTCCGTTTCCTGGAAGACTGATCAGAGATTAATTTAGTATACTGCAAATGACGGTCCCAGCCAATAGTACATGACTAAAATTGTTTCCAAAATGAAATTTTTAACACCGCATGCTACAATACCTGGCAGACACCTCTGTGAATACTATTGCTTAAGCTTTACATTTGCAGAACTAAAATAATTTCAACGCTATTGAAGCCCTCCGCTACCATCGATAATCAACCGGCAGCCCGCTTGCAACCGCATCGTATGCTTACCATTCATTATTAATGCAACCACAAAGCTAAAGTGGGCGTTATTTGTTGTTGCTGTTGTCGTTATAATGGGTATCGAAGCCAAAGCAGATGCGCCAGCCAAATGTGACACTGCATGTATAGATATTTGCAAATGCCATATATTGAAATGTGCGTTATATTTGCGAAATTGTACCGTTATAACGAAATGAGTGCAACACACCGATAAGATAACTGCATAACCGCATAACAGTTGTACTCACACACGCATGCCAGTGTCTGTGTGTGTGAACGATTATATGCCACATGTGTGCGTGTATGGTTGCGGTTGAGTTGTCATATGCGCCACAAAATGTGGCAAGTAGATGATTGCATTTCGTTCGAACTTAACCGCAAAAATAAATATTAAAATTCAAAAATACAGTTCACACAGTTGTTCGTTGAGTCGAGACAGCGAGGCCCTACAAATGCCATAATGCCGTTGTGGCACCAATGTGTGGCATCCATCAATGACATGCATTCACATTTTCCCATACTATGTTTCGGCTAGTAAATTTCCGTTACTCGTTTGTATGCAATCGAACGAGAAAAAAATGCGAACACTTTTATTGGCTCTTTTGCCGATTACAATGTTGGTCGAGTGCTGTCCATAATTCGAATCTACATTTAGATGCGATTTTGTGGTGTTTCATTGCGTTATGTTGCAACATTTTCTAGTGGTGGACTTTAATTTCAGTTGCAGTTGCTTGTCGAATGTTCGGATGGCGATTGAGTATTAAATGATTCCGGTTTTTAATTTTTTTGGTATTTTTCGTATGAGAAAATTTGTGGACAAACAACTTTTTCAGTTTAAACTTGATATTCAGTTGAAAAATCATCGTTTCACGAGTCGGGTTTTGAAAGATCTATACTAAGCCTTCTTTTTTCTTCGTTTCTCGCTACCAATTTTGGTTTCAAGTCATCACTGCAAGCTCTAAAGTCTATGGAGCTTAACTATATATATATATATATATATTTGGCGTAGGAACCGCTTTAAGCGATTATAGCCGAATCCACCAGAGCGCGCCACTCATTCCCCCTTTTTGCTTTTTGGCGCCCGCTGGAAACACCAAGTGAAGCCAGGTCACTTTGCACTTGGTCTTTCCACCGGAGTGGAGGTCGTCCTCTTCCGCGGCTTCCTCCAGCGGGTACTGCATCGAACATTATTAGAGCTGGAGTGTTTCCATCCATTCGTACAACATGACCTAGCCAGCGTAGCCGCTGTCTTTTTATTCGCTGAACTATGTCAATGTCGTCGTATAAATCGTACAGCTCATCGTTCCATCGTCTGCGGTTTTCGCCGTTGCCAATGTTCGGAGGACCATAAATCTTACGCAAAACCTTTCTCTCGCAAACCCCAAGAGTCGTCTCATCGGATGTTGTCATCGTCCACGCTTCGACGCCATACATCAGGACGGGAATAATGAGCGACTTGTAGAGTTTGATTAACTACGCTCCCTATTAATGATTTATGGAACCCTCTATTTCTTGTTCTGGTGTCCTTAGAATCGTCTTTGGGGTTTTCTGTATCTAAATCATTCTGGAATATGTTCGTAGAACTTATAATTCCTCAGGTTATATTCAGTTCAATAGTTCGATTGTATATATAGAGGTAAAATACCCTCTGTTTCTTGATATTATTATTCATAGATTTTTAAAGACGGTAAAGATAACCAATTGAACAATAGGTAAAGACCGGTCTTTGCCAACTTAAATCTTGGTAGTTGAGTTGAAATTCAACTGAATATATAATAGGAATGTGAATGATCCCTGGTTGAATCAGATGTCATACCGATTATGTCAGAGACAATTTTCTCAGCCTTTCAATTATGTAACACAAAATCGAAAAAAATGATGGCAACAGCAAATTCGACAATTAAATTAATTTCAAGAAAGTGAAGTCCAATGAATTGATATAACACACCTGTTATTTCTTGCCCAGTTTATACCAGTTTTAGTATAAAAATGCATTAAGGCATTAATGCTGGCTAATCTATGCCAATTTATAACAGTTTTTGTTAAAAAAATGTATATCAAACCTAGTATTCCAGGCCCTTTTATACCAGTTTTGTTTAAAAATGGTATAATTCGCCTTCTAATCCATATCTATTATACCAGTTCTTATAAAAATAAATGTATAAATGTAAAAAAAATGTAAAACTCGCCTGCTATCCTCTCTCTATTCAATTAGACCAGTTTATGCCACATGTTTGTTCGATTGGGTAAAATTCAAAAAAAAAAAATATTAAAAACAAGAAAAAATTATATTTATTTTAACAAAATTTCTTCAATCCTCTACATTTTACATATTATATTAAATCATTCAATTCGAATAATCAAAGCTACCGTAATTGGCATAATTATGCTCTTGGTACTTCTCCAACTTGTCCTCATGGTACACCTTAACATTCTTCAACAACATGTTCGGCACAAAGAACTCAACTTCATCGATCGGGCGATCGAAAGGATAGTTAAAAGGCTTATCATCAATATAGCGTTTACCCGAGCCGATGCCACAGCTGAAAGAATTATATTCCTGACTGGGGAAGTGAGCATGTGCGCCCTGATATGGCGCCACAAAGAAGAACAGCTGCATGGGGAAACCCTTCGACCAACCTTGCGGCAACAGCAAACGATCGGGGAAGCCGCAGTGCGGCTGTGTGGCATTCAAAGCGAATTGCTGTTTACCCTCAATAGCGAGCATAACCGACTTGTAGAGCGCGGTGTAAGTGCTGCGCTCATCGTTGGTCCAGTAGAAGTCGCGTGAGCTGCGTTTAATTTGGTTCTCGCCAGCGGCAAGCTGATAGATGAACTCATCAATTTCAATGAAATTCTCACGATTTTGCGCCAAAGACAGCACACGTCTATTCGAGTCATACTTGGGACCGAGGAAGGCGCGTACGACAACCTTTTGCGGCTTATCAGCGACAATTTTGTAATCCAATGTGAAGGGCTTGTGATTGAGTCGCTGTTGACGTGCCAACAACATTTTATTCCAAACATATTCACCATCAACGAAAACCATTTTGTCATTCAACAAGGAGCTCACATCAAAATCGCTGTAATCGAAGTAGGTCAATAGCTCACTCACTTGTACATCCGTTATGCTAACGCCGGGCAGCAACATGTCGGCTTTCGTGTAAGCCTGTAGCAGGTTACTAAATTTCAACAACACCTGATAGAAGCGTTTGTAATAACTGTAGGTGAATGGATCACGGTACATGGTTTCATAATTAATGAAAATATGTGGTAACACATGCACAGCATCAGCATCGGCGCCAGCAAAATACGTATGCGATAGCACACGCCAATAATTTTGGAAGTAAGAGTCGAAGAGATCAGCATTACCCTCCAACAAATTCGACATAACCTCAATTGACTCGGGTTTGCGCAAATCAATCACCGTACCATTGCTGGTGGTGATGTGTCCCTGTTCGAGTAGTAGCGTCACGCGTCGATAGTAAAACATGAAACGATTGAATTGATCGAAATTCGTATAACGCTGATTATCGTAGTCGTTCTCACGATAACCGAACGCTATGCCGTTGTAACTGTGCAATTGCGATTGATAGCCCGTTTCGTAAACACTACCCGCCGAATATTCGGGTATTTCGCCGAGCTCCTGCGTCAAACGCTCCCAATAGTAACGCGCCAACATTGTTTGTGTATTGTGCGCCCAATATTCGCCGCGTCGCTCCGACGCAAAGTCATATTGGCTGCTGTTCAAGAAGTAGGCATAATCCAGATGCGCGTAGTACCAATAGGCATTCCACTCCACATCCTCGGTGAAGTACGATAATTTGGCATGTTCATTATAGTAGTCGACATTGCGCGTGTAATCGGTGGGCATAAAGTAAATGTGTGTATCCTTGTAGATATCAGCAGCGAAGCTATCACCACCACTCAACACATGCGCGCCATCTACCGCATACCAATGCTCGGCCAAACCCATCATCTTCCACCATTGCCATGTTTTCCAATCTTTGGTGTAAATATGCGCGTAATCATTATAAGCCACCTTATTATCCTGATACAGGAAGTCCTTGTACTCCTTCTCGTACATAATCTGCTTGTTCCACACATCGAAATCGAATTTTTGCGCTTCATACACTAGTTTACTGGTGAAAAAGTGCTGCGGCAATATCTCGTAGATCGTTGGCAAAATAAGACCCGCGCAGTCGTCACGATGTACCACGGCCAAGTTGAGCGCATACACGAACATGCCTTCGCTTACGTGCACACGCGCCCAGCTGACAATGCGCTGGAATGTCGCAAAGTCCTTGGCGTAGTAGAAGTGATTGAAGAGTCCCCAAACTTGCGTTAAATGCGATTTCACCAAAACGCCAAAGAATTCACCACGCGGTAGCAGGTAGTCTGCCTTGTAGGCGCGCACGAATAACTCCATATAGTGATCATATTGCTGTTGGACAATAAACCTATTATTATAATAACATATAACAGCTACTCTTCAAAACACTCACCGTATAATCCGCTTTATTGAATTGGAAATCCTTCGCGTATTTTAGATATTCTTCGAACAACAGCGGGTTCTCAATGCGATGCACTATTTCGAATAGAAATTTCTGCCGTTCCAAAAATACTTGATCGGCATATTTCACTTCCTGTGCTGGTTCCAAAATTTGTCCAGCAACGAGCACTAGGCCCACAATGCTGGCGAGACAAGCTAAGATACAGCGCATTTCTTCGGCGTTCTGTTCAAAGCTACTATACAGTTCTAAGCGCGCTGCAGTGGCTTTTATAGCATGCTATAGCTGCACTTTTTTTGAATTCGCTTAAAATATTGCACTAAACATTATTTTTCACTAAATTTTATTTTTTGTTGTCATTAACCCGCGTGTGACCCCAGCGCTTATGCGTCTGTAGTCTTGCTCGCAGCATATTATGAAGTGATAAGTAAAAGCTAATTATGGCGCTGCATAACATAATAATGTTATTTGATCAACAAACTGGTCCAAGCTTCACCAAAATCATTAAATAAAAATTGCTGATAAGCTTATGCAACTCACTTTTACCTGCAGCAGTTTAAAAATAGCTATCTTTTGCGCTCTTTCTTTCTTATATTTTGAGAATATTATACACATATATCTTCTGCAAAGTAATTAAACAGCAGCGCTGCACCTACTAACCTTTTAACATATTATTCTAATGAGAGTAAAGACTCAGTTATACACAAATTGTAGAACAGTAAACCAAATTAGTACTAATCAAAAGCAGTTCTGAGTTGTCTAAGTAAAAGTGGAATATGAAAATGTTGCCTACATTTCGGAGCGTAGAGATTAGTGATGATAGTAACGGTAGAAATTATCGAAAATTCTAACGGTAGAAAGTATCGAAAATTCTTATGGAAAATGTGAGACATAGGTAGTTTAAAAAATTGCTAATAAATACCTCAAGACTGTATTTTCGAAAACTGTTCATATTCTAGTTTTGAATTTCTATATTAATTGTCATGCAGATTGTATATATTCTTATAGCGTACTTTTTAACAAACTTTATAACTCTTGGGGTCACTTCCGTGATTTACAACTACCTAACAGATTTCACATAATTCAACACCCTGTATATTTTTATGAAATTGCAATAATATTTTTTATAAGTAAAGCACAAGTGCTCAGTATCACTCGCTTTCTCACAAAAACTTAGTTGTTACCGATCCGCTTATCTCTAAGCGAGGTTAAAATGCTTGAACTTCATAGAAGAATTGTTATTGTCTCAAAGTGTGATAAGCACCAACTCAAACAATAATAAATCTAATAGTATAACTATTTCGAAAGATTTTTTTGCAAACAAGGTTTTGTTTATAAATACTATATGTCTGCAGCCAGATGTTCGATTCTGCTAAGTTAGTCACGTCTGACAAGTTATTAGTTTTTATTAATAAAGGAGCAAATAAAAAAATAATTAAAATTCTTTATTATAGATTTAACGTGAACTAAAAGACATTGCGCGGTATTTGCTTTATATAGGTTAGGGTTTTTACGCTAAGGTTTGAAAATGACCTCGAAAAGGCTCGAAAATTATTAAAACAATGAAATATGTGGTTGTCCATAATCACAATGAGAACAGAGTCAATATTAAGATTGAAATCTTTATCTTATTAAAAATCTCAAAACATAATTTAAATATAAGCGGAAATACATATTAAAGGTCGAGATTGGAGAGCATTGAACTTGATATTAAAAAAAAAATCAACAGCAAGTTTTACTATGAAGTATGAATTTGGTAGCACTAACGCAAGCGGCATTGTATTTTTAATGAGATATCCGCATACTCTCTTATACGAATTCAACTGGATAACTAAGAAAATAAATTGATAGTAAAATACTTTTACGAAATTAATAACTTCGTCTTTAAAATTGCACTAGCTAACCGCATATTACAACCGAATATTATTATTTTTATCAAGATCCTCTAGGTGCTCTTAAGAAGACGAAACCATTTTTTTTAAATCATCGTAATAAAATTGACATATGACATGTAGAAGACATTTAATTTATCATTTCCAGAGATGATGTGAAGCTCTCTACGTAATTCTCCCTACTCTCTCTGCTGATTTTACGAAATATTGATTGTATTGATTATTATATTTCTATTCAAATTTCTCTTGGAGTCTTGGAAATCTTGAAGTATCAGAAATAGAATCCTTACAGTTTTCATTATATAATAGCTTTAAAAATCGTATGAGTTATTTTGAAACCAAATTTTTATCCAACTGATACAAAAAACCCGGGTCTTGAAACACTTACTGTAGCAAAACAAAATATTCCACAATTTTATTTTATAAAATGCTGCCGAGTTAATAGTGTTTACCAGACAAAAATTCCAATCCGCTGTAGATATATAGAAATGGCTGACTTGGTACCTGTCACTCTCACAATTTGCTGACTTGTGAGCTTAGAGAGTTATTTATTTGTATGCGAGGGATTGTTCTACTTTCACAGTAGGCTCTTTGGATACGAGGGCTGCTATATATATTTCTGGCCTAATAATGAAAATAGGAATATTTAGCAACGAAAATGGTTTTATTGTTTTTCAAAATATTCTCCATCAAGATTTATACACTTTTGCATGCGCTCAAACCAATTTTCGAAGCATTTTTTTAGCCTTTTTTTTGAGAAATTGTCAAATTGTGCGAGATCCAACGAGAACAAACCTTTTTTACGGCCAGGTGTTCATGCAATATCGAATGTATGCTGGTGGGAGAAATGCATAGGCATGTCTCTATCTGAAGGTATGTTACATGACGGTCTTGCATTATCAGTTCACGTACGGCATCGATATTTTCTGGCACAACGGCTGTTTTGGACGACCTTCACGGAATTCGTCTTTGAGCGAGCGTCGGACACGATTGAATTCGTTGTACCAGTTTTTCACAGTGCTATAGGATGGTGCTTCATAGCCATACAAAGATTTTAGTTCATCGATGCACTCTTGTTCTGAGTGATGTTATGCTAAAAAATGTCGAACTTTCCAATGGAAATGTCAGATTGCACCTGGCAACACTTAATGTTACCTAGGCCAGAAATATATATAGCATCCCTCGTATTAGTTTACTTGAATATTGTTGTTTTCAGAGAGGAATTATAGCTTGCCAGTCTCTTTGGAGCCCATTTTGCATATCATGATTTTCTCTATTCAGCTCGAAATGCAATATTGCTTGAATTAGTTCTTCCCACCAAGTTATTAATATATTTGTAAAACTTTCTTCACAAAAATTCTCCCACTGAATTATTATTGCGTTGAGCAAATGTGCATTCTTTCGCCTACAAAAACTATAACTCAGCGCTTGTCCGGTTGTCTTATGATGCAGTAGAACATCTATTATTAAAAATATTGTTGGCAAATATGTTTATTTTGAGCGCCTTACGCTTCAACTGCTGCAGTAAAAAAACTTAAAATTAAAAAAAAAACTCAATAAAATTAAGAAAGTTTCCCCGACTATGCGGCAAAAATCAGTAGAACTTGATTTGTGCGAATGCAACCTTTGTGGTTGGCAGGCTTGCTTTTCTGTTAGCTGCCACGAATCACAGCAAACGCTGATGAAAAATACGCTTGCCCACTTTTAATAACGGCCTTTTATCACTGAAAAACAGTTATGTTCACTTGTTATCACATCTCGTCTCGCTCTTTCTATCTCTCTGTCTCTTCCTCTATCGTTTTCTTGCGGTCCATCGAATGGATTTCGCATCACTTACTTACAACACTGCAATTTGTATTCTAGTAGTCAGCTGTTGACTGCCAGTGGGCTGAAAACGTCGGAAAATAAAAACAAAAAAAAGGGAGGTACTATGTTTGTATAGGGCCCCATTTTGGTATTGGGAAGTACCGTTAAACAACTACTTTATAGGGAATAAGCTAGAAATATGAAAATATTACACCATTTTGAAGTTTTAGGCGGTGCCGTGTCAGTGGGCGTGGTCGAGTTGTCATATAAATGAGTTTCATTAACTCTGAAGTAAAATAAAAGACGTCAAATCCATTTCCAGATTTTTAAAGCGAGCTTTTGTGTTTTTTAGGAGTCCCTGGCTTCTGTTTGGTATACTAACCAACTTAGGGCGCTGAAGTGATAAGAGTCTGTCGGGTTTCAAGATACCATATTTTAAAAGATTCTAGTTATTCATTTAGTTGCTGATCGATCGACGTTCTAAGAAGAATTCTTGTAAAATGTCTCTCTCTCCTACTCTTTTTTATCTCTTTCTATCTTCATCATTCACTCTCTTATGCTCTCTCGCTATCTTCGTATAACTCTCCCAATCTCTCTCTCTCTCTCTCTCTCTCTCTCGTCAGTCTAACCAAGTCTTATAATCTTGTTAGCAACAGTTAACTAAGCAAATCTAAGATAAGCCTCTACAAGCAACATGTTCTTCCTGAATTCTAGACATTCGTATATCTTTGCACAGCAAGCGAGTTCCACTGCCGTCAGCTCAACTACGCGCAAGAAAGTTGGTTTCATTAAATTTAATTGCGTGTTGCACTTGCGAGCGCCATAACTTCCTTGACCAGGACCAACACCAACAATGCCGCGCATACAACGCGCGCTTCGAGTATCTCTACTTGTGGCACAGTTGGTGGTTTAACTGTTGTTGATGTTGTTGCACTGGTTAGCTGTTGCAAAGTTGCAGCATTAACGTTCGTTTGGTGGCATGTTGCATATTGTTTTTGTTGTTGTCTTTGGAGGGAGAGTGCCGTTAGCACTGGTGCGTCATTGTTATTTGTTGCTGGCAAACAATCAGCAGGTGCAGTCGCCAGTAAAGTGCTGCGGTTTTTATTAGTTGCAAGTTATTGCAAGTAGCAAGCAGCAAGTTGATGCAAGTTGCTTGCGGCAATGTGCAGGGATGCAAAAAATTATGTTAATTTTTCTTTTCGAAAAGTTGACGAATTTGATTTCTGGTCGTTTGTTCTACCAACACTTTGCCACAAAGTTGCAATTATGCTTTCCAATTTCACCGAAGAAACTTGTTTATTGCGTTTGCGTTACAGATTTTTTTTGTGCTGTTTTCTGGAGTTATTGACTATGGAAAATGTTGCATAGAAATGGACTATATAGATATGGATTGGAATAGAGATCATGGCTTTTTCATATTGAAAATGAAGAGCAGCCTTTAATAACTGTTATTTTAGCAGTAAGACCAAAACTATAACCGAGCTTTACTGTTCTAAGAACTCCACAATACCTTCTTTCAAGATCCATAAAGAGATTACTTCGGAAAAGTGAGGTTAGATTTCGTTAGTTACATTTGGCTCATATTTAGTCCATGAAAAAGCTTCTGTACTTCTTTTCGAAGACTGGTAGAAATACAAAAACTTCTTATTATAATTCTTCATTGTCCCTATAACCTTCAATTATATTCTATAAAGAGATTACTTCAAAAATTTGAGATTAGTTTTCCTTGATTGTCTTCACTGAATACTTAAATGAGTCTTCATAAGATCACATCGACTACTTAATCCAAATCCTTAAGTTTTTGCAGAACCCTATATGTGTTTTAAAGAGATCTCATATGATTCTCCAATTGGACACTTTGTTTTTCATTTTGGCGTGGCCTATGTATTTTAAAGACCCCACTTATCTCTCTCTTATCTTATTTTTTATTTGTCGGTCTCTTCATATGTCAACAAATATCTGATGCTCTCACTTGGGATCCATAATTAAAAAGTTAAGAGCTCGGGTACCGCGTTTGACTTCAGGATTACTCAGATCTAGTTAACAAAGTCTGTTCATGTTATCTCTCAGTTCTCTGATCATACTCTCCGCATTGGAAACTGAATGGGGTTATATTAAGCAACCTTTCAACATTTCGCTTCGAGGCATCCACTTGCAATACAACAAAGCACACTTACCACATCTTCTCTCGAACTCACAGAAGAACCCCGCAAACTTTTGCTTTGTCGTGATGCAGTCACTTTTTGTTTGTGAAATTGCTATTAGACGATTTTCAAGTACATTAATTCATACAAGTACATGTTTTGTGCATTCAAAATGATTGTAAATCTCTATAATCTCTTGTTAAACAAAAGACATCGGCTATCGGGTTGCCGGGTGTACCACTTACTATGTGCCTTTTTCAGGCGTAAGTCCGTTGGTTGCAGAACGCATTTGGTGTACAATAAATGCGGCAACTAGCAGGCTATGCTTCAGCTAATATTGTCGTCGGCAAGTGGTATGAAGGTTGTGTGACACATTAGCAACAATTTGAATGCACTTAGGCCTGAATACAGTGTTGGGCAGAGATGTGAGGACGATGTAGGATATTTTGCTTTTTTTAAATTAATTTTTTTTGTAGATAAAATAGATAGAATAGGAAATGATAAGGTAACCATTGCTAAAATACTGCACTTATTAGAAACTCAGTTCATTTATGTTTTAGGGTTACCTGGATTGTGGCTTCGGAGTTATACAGAAAGATATGTTATAGATTTTCAGTGCAGTTCAAGTGCTGCTGTTTGAAGAGCATATTTTCATTAATAAAACAAGCTATTTTCAATCAATTTTTATAAAACCGCTTTGTTACATTAAAATTATATTATAGGGTTACCTTTGTGCTATAAAAATGTATTTAAAATAAAAAAAATCATAGAAAGCAGAAATAAGAACACAGGGTGTGTACAAAACTTATAATTTTAAAATAATTCCAAACATGTTGAAACAGGATTGCCACGTTTACTGAAATTACTAATAATAAATAATACTTAAAAATTGAAAATCATTTTGTGAATGTGCTAAATAGCTGCAGTTTTAGAAAATTGTACGAAATTAAAAAATATGAATAATGTTGCCACCTGCTTTTAGTTTATAAAAATATTAAAATAAAAAAAAATTATCAAAAACTATTTTGTAAAATATTCAATTTTAAGTGACTGCTTTTACTCTGCTTTACTTTTTAATTTATTTTTAAATATTTCTTATTAACCATTAGTAGCTTAACACAGTTTTAAAGAATTAAATTTAAAAAAAATAATAATAATGCGAGCGTAAATGGTAACCCTGTCATAATATTATGCAAGTATTAAATTTTATTTTCTACAGTTTTTAGTTAGTTTTATTAGTGGCAATCAGTTTAAGTAAAAGTTTTTTTAATATTTTTTTTTTAATTTTTTTTTTAATTTTTTTTTTTAAATTTTTTTTTTAATTAGGATTAAGTGGTAACCCTTCTTAATTTTTTTTTTTAATTTTTTTTCGGCATTAAGTCATTAAATACAATACAGTTATTTGCATTTTTTTATATTATGCCAATTCAAAATTTTTTAAATGGCAAATCTGCATAATTATTATATTTTATTTTTTTAGATTTATGTTATAAGAGTAAATATCTCAGCAAAAATATCAGCAAATATAATACAGTTATTTCCATTTTTTAAATTGCGTGAATTTCATTTTTTTTATAATTAGGATTAAGTGGCAACCCTTCGTAATTACTGTTTTTTTTATTTTTTTTTTATTTAAGTTATGAGAGTAAATATCTCACTATTTCTATTAAATATAATACAGTTATTTAGTTTTTTATATAATGCCAATTCAACATGTTTTAAATTAAGATAAAGTGGCAACCCTTCTTAATTTTTTTTTTCAGCAATAAGTCATTAAAAACAATACAGTTATTTACATTTTTTGATATTATGCCAATTCAAAATTTTTTAAATTAAAATAAAGTGGCAACCCTGCGTAATTATTATTTTTATTTTAGTTTTTTAGTTTTTAATTATATGAGTTAATATCTCATTATTATCAGTAGATATAAACAGTTATTTACATTTTTATATTCCGTAAATTTAATTTTTTTTATAATTATGATTAAGTGGCAACCTTTCGTAAATATAATTTAATATTCTTTTTTTAATTTATGTTATGACAGTAATAGTCTCAGTATTACTTTTAAATACAATAAAGTTATTTATTTTTTTTGTATGGTTCCAATTTATGATTATATGGCAACCCTTTGTAATTATTTAATTTTTATTTTTTTTTTTGCATCAAGTCAGTAGTAATATAATACAGTTTGTTAATTTTTTTTTATATTAAGTCAATTTTAATTTTATTAAATTAAAATAAAGTGGCAACCATTCGTAAAATTTTTTTTTGTTTTTTTTTTTAATTTTAGTTATGAGAGTAAATATCCGGCTAATATAATTAAATATAAAACAGTTATTGTTTTTTTTATTGTTTAAAATATGATTAAGTGGCAACCCTTCGTAATTATTAAGTTTTTAATTGGTTTTCAAAAAAAAATTACGCAAGTTTATATTTCACTAGTTTCATTAATTCATTATTTTAAAATTTTTTGTCGTTTGTTCCATTTCAATGCCCACCACTGTACCACTTCAAGTGCATTAGCACTGAAAACCCTAGCGAAATTAAATATACAAATACATGTTTGTGTGTGCTTGTAGCACATGTAGCTAACTTGTCTAACGGTATTTACAACGGCATATAACTTTTTACTTGTACTATGTGCCATCATTTACTTGGCGGATGCATACTGTACCACTAAGAGTTACACATGCATCCTTCCGCTGTCCTTTTTATGCCACAGCGCACTACCTTTGCAACAGAAATTCTATTTTTTTTTCTTCTTTTTTTGGTACACATTTACTGCGTTGTCTGTGCTTGTTTTATTGTTATGTCCTATTGTTAAGGTTGTTGTTCACTCGAAAATGTTCGCTTTTATTTTTGCTTACACGCATTTGAATTTGAATATTTATGTGTGTGCGTGTGTGCGTGTGTGAAAACTGGTTTTTGTATTCTCGAAATGATTTTGCATATGTGTGAATGTTTGTATGCATATGTGTATGTAAAGTGCCACTGTGTGCATATGGCATTAGCTCTTGCTACCGCTGTGCCCAAAATGTTGGAAAACTTCACCATGCAACACATACTTACACATACATATATACATATGTATAGGCTCATAGCAATTTTCATATACAGCCATATGGTTGCAGCTTAGCTTGTTCAAAGCATCAACTAAGCCATGATCCATACATACACACACACACTCATATATAAAAAAACAACTTCACTGCGCCTATATATATGCTAAGGGGTTGCAATATTGCCGCTACTTTCATGGCAAGCGTTGTATGCGCTGGTCATTGGACTCTTCAGCTCGTTGCAGCTGTGCTCAGTTGGGCAGCTGGCGTTTACCCTACGTTTGGTTCTGTGTGTATTGTTGGCAAGCGGTTGTAGAGTTGCCAGTTTTGTTAAAGTTGGAAAAAAATTTTTGAAAAAAAAAATTTGGCAGATTTGCTCAATTTACAAAAAGCGCTCAATATTTTAGAAATCATATTTACAACAAAAAAAATTAAATGTTGTTGTTGTCATTGTTTTGTTAGCATTTCTGTGTGCCATATACGCGCACATATTGCTTTTGTGCTCAAATTGCTGTCAACGCATATGAGCAGAGTTGTTGTTTTGTATTTTTGTTAAAATGAAAATTAAAAAAAAAAAAAAAAAATTACAGCAACAACAACAACAAAAAGCCACTAAAAAGTGCAATTGCAAGCGCATATAGAAATATAACACATCTGCATCTGTACATCTGCAAAAATGTTGGCCGCGCAACACACGCCAAAAACAAAAACAAAAAAAGCAACAACAACGAAATTGCAAAACAATGCACAATAAAATACAGAAGCACAAGTGAGCAAAGTCGCGAATTGGCAATGCACGCAGACACAGACGCACTCATGCAGCTTAACGCAAACACACACACGAGCAAGAACAACAACAAATATAGTCATGCATATTTCAACTGCACACATCCGTGCAGTTGAAAAGGGATTTCAAAGTTTTTCGCTGCTAACCCAGTTACAACGAGTGCACACGCACACAGAGACGCGCATATGTGGATGCTGGAATGCGGTGAGGCGTGTCGCTGCGGCACAGACGGACAATGAACGCACTCATCTATATACACACACACACACACATACTCTCTGTCCGACATTTTGTCGTCGTTGTTGCTTCCGCAATTTCAATTGTTCGCTGTTTTTCTGCTTACGCTTTGTTTGTAACGGCCTTTGTGTTGTTGTTGTTGCAGTTAGAAACGCTAGAAAAATTGTGTCCAATATTTTTTTCCGCCACTCTGCGCGCAGCACACTTTATACGCCTTTGCTAAGCCATAGCACCATTTTGTGTGTGTTGTTGTTGTAGCAGCTTGCCACATGCATTTGCCACGTTGGCAACGTTGGCACGATTCCATTGCAAAATGCGTTCATGGACTCATGTGGCACAGGCTACTACGATATGCCTGCGCTTGTGTTCGCTCCTCTTCACTGGGGCGTGGCAACTCACTACTCGCTGTCAGACATTCGCACGCATAGGCGGCATGCCGACACAGCGCTTTTCGTTTCCATTTGTTTATTTCCATCAGCGCGCATTTGAAGTTTTTCACACAAATCCAAAACTCAATGCAATGCGTTCTAATACTTTTCAAAGGCAAGTTTTTCTGCGCGACGTAGAACACAACACGTTTTGGTGTGCAAAGATTCATGCAAGCGCTTTTCTGATGTGTGTGTCTTTTTTTTAGGCGAAATTTGGTTTTTCTGTAAAGTAGCTGTGTGCCTTTGCAGCATTCAACGTTATTTAGTACCTTGAGAGCGGCATATATTAAGCACTTTACTATTAGTTTTTGTGGCAAATGGCGCTTAATTTTTTGATTTGAAATAAAGTCATGTGATATCAGATCATGTGATATTAGAATATGTGATATTTAATATCGTAGGTTATTGAATCTTAATGTCCATTAGATTTGAAAATAGCTATAGCTATAGCTATCATTAAATTCAACAAATTTTACATCACTTGATGCGAAGTCATGTGATGTGTCATCATATGATATAAAGTCATATGATTTTTAGCAAGTGCTGCTATGTCACATCATCGCATTTTGGGTAGTTTATTACTTTTCAGTGATTATTTTGGTTATTATTACACAATTTTTTGATAAAATCTGTTAAAATCTCGCGATATTAAATCGCATGATCATTGATCATAAGTCAAGTGATCTATAATCAGTTCAAATGTACATAAATTGTTGCATTTTTAATAAATTGATTTAAGACTTATTGGCTAAATGAAGGGTAATAGTAAAAATTTAAACTTTCTGCTACAAATATTACGCGTTGCTATGTCATGGGATCTTTTCAAGTCATGTTCAGTCACTTCATCACAGTTGATGATTTATTAATATGTTTTATAGATTATATTACTACAAGGAATTTGAAAGTCAACTACTAATTAGTCATGATATCGCGAACTATAAATTGAATAGTTTTAAAAATTGACTCTCGATCGCTAAATATAAATAGAGAAATTTTTTGTCAATTTTATCTTAAACTTTCATATACTTATGAGCAATAATATCTTCACTTATCAGTTTATTCTATTTTGCCGTTAAAGAAGCATTTCTTTAAGACAATTTATACTAAACTCAAAATTTTTTCTATTTTCAGGTAAGCAATCTGCTCAAAATTCATTCATCATCAATTAAATGTGACATAAGTTTCTCTATATTGTAGTAAGTTGGGACATAAAAACTATTTATGATTATGCATTGACTTTAAATCGTAAGTTTCATGCGCCTCAAGGAATATTTAAAACAGTTTATAGCGCTTTTAGACAGTCAAATTAATTGATCATTTCAAATTTTTATTGAGCAACCCTTTTTTGCCTTTTATACCGACGGCTACTCGATAACCGAAAAGCTTTTATATCATTTTGTTTTTGCTTTTCATTACAAGGTGGTGAGTTTCATCAGCTGATTAATATTTTTAGCAGCGACATCTACCGTAGAATTTTTTTTATAAAAAAATTTAGCCAATCGCAGACAAAAAACGTATATCGTACGTCTTTGTCGCAGAGTTGCATTTGATTTAGAAGTCGATAAAAATTCAATCAAAAATTAATGTAGATTTTTATTTTGTATGGATCAATAACGTTTTAATTGAGCAGAGGCCGGTTAATTGATCAATTAGCTTCTGCCTAAAAACGCTATAAGTTACTTGATGTGAATGTAGTGAATGAAGTGCCACTGATTCTTAAAAATGTAAAAAAATATGTGATCTGTATACCCTGCTTCCTATGTAATAAAAAAAGTGCGTGGAGTCCCTACGCGCGGAAGAAGTTATACTTCTTAGTGATATTCCAAGAAATGCATATCATTTTGTATGAAAGAAAACTAGCGAGAGACACTTTCTTAAATTCACATTTTATAAATTTATTATGCACATTTTATAAAGCAAAGTCCAAATCAATTATCATTTCTGGGTTCTGACGGATTGATATCTACAATATTTACAATTGGATTATGATAACTAAAATACGAAATGAAATGTCTTACATCTGTTTTATTTATATTTCTCGCGAATACCGCATCAATAGTCGTACCTCCTTTTGTCGTAGGATCATTTCTTCCACTGATCATTTCTAATGAAAATTTCTTTCTGAGGAATGCCAGTAATGGTTCAGCTTCTGGCAATGAGAAATTTACATTGAAATCTCCCTCAAGGAGTACCGGTTGTTCGCTATACTCTACTGGTTCTCCGATAATATCTGCAAAAGCTTGCGAACCAGCAGTTGACAACGGTAAACATCACCACTCATAAGTCGTTTTATCCGTTGTAACCGATCGATCATCGAAGAAACATCATTTCTAATATGCCACAGAACAAAATTAGAAATGAAGTTCATAAACCTCATGCTGTCAGATAAAACGATATACCTCCCCATAGCGGGTGCTAATACTTTCGATTTGCAAAGAAAGTAAATGAAGACTGACTACAGAAATGATCCTCTGAACTATAGTCATAACTTTTCAACGGCCAACGCGGAGTATTTCAACCAACAGTCACATAAACTAGTTGAGAATTCGCAGAAATGAAACAGAAACGAAAGACACATGTGAATATGTCACCAACCAAAAATTTAAACATTGTTCTACAAAAACAAGAATTGCTCAAATACCATAAGCATGGCAAGTGCTTTAAGTTCTCTGCTTTACTCTCATTCACTCTCTCTCTCCCTTGCTTAATGCTATACGTTGCGCAACCAACAATTATCGCAACCTTTTCCGAACTCGTATAACTTCAAAAACGTTAGTTTGGAGCAAGTATTTAGCTTTGATGATTTGTAACTCCCAACTACGGACGCTAAATTTATTTAAAGCTTCATGCTAATACAATGATTTTAAAGGCAATAGCCGCCTTTAGCTTAGTTAAGCGTTGGTCTAAAGAGTTTAGTGACCCCTATATCTAAATTCTTTTTACAACTTGATGTGGTTTATATTGAAAAATGGCTCCGTGGTATGGAATCCTAGTTACTGTTGAATCTGTTGAAAAACAATTTATACTTTTTACCTTAAAGCATTTCAATTGGGATTCTAAGTTAAATATCAATATGTTTAAAATATTATCAAAAAATATCAAATCACAAAAAATCATATTCTAAGAGATATACTCTTTGGATGTTCCGTCCATCAGTCCACGTCAATACGTGTGTAAAAGCTTTTGCCTCAAGGTTTCAATGCATAAAACACTCTTGCCTTTCGAGACTCGGAAATTTACGTTCATCTGGAGTGAGCTTCCTCCCTGTAGTGTGAAACACTTCAGTTTTGTGAAAATTTTTGAAAAATATAGTTTTCTCGCATACTTTATTTGCAAATACGCATACAAGGAAGCAAGAATGCCGCCATAAACACTACAACATTGCTTCCACACCTTAATGGGTCATTGGATCAGAGAATGGCAACATAACAATCGACTATGTATAAACTGCCATGGCGATTTGCGTTTGTGATCATGCCGTTTGTGGCAACATAAATAGTGCGACATAATAACAAAAACAACACCAGATAAACAACAAACAGTAAAGAAGCGAATATTGTTGGCAACAACAGCCACCCAGCGATGAATGACTGACTGACTGGTAAAGTTGCGCGCTCGCTCGCTGGCTGGCTGGCATCATTAAGTTTGAACAAAGGTTGAATATATATGCTCGTGATGCTAGCAAAGCCAAAGTGCAAAGCGTAAAGTGCAAAGTGCTTTTCAGTTTGTGTTCCTATACATACATATATATATGTATGAGTGTACGTGTGTGTGCTTTGAAGGTGACTTGATCAATTACTCTGGCCGATATGCGTTTACTAGCACGGTACGTGGTATGCTACATTTCGCACAAGTGTCCATTAAACGCGCTCGCAGCACGAATGTACGCCAAATAAAGCGCCACAACATACACTTTGCTCTCAACTTGCCACACACTTGTATCCTTTGCCACACCTTCACTGAACCGAATTTATGTGCATTTTAGATACACTACACTCTCGCTACGAGTAACTGTATTTGCATGTGTGTATGCGCTCGTATTTGTGCCGAAAAACATATGCAACTGGCACACAGCGACGAATAAATAAATAACGGCAAACAACTTGAGGGCTATGCCGTTGCTGGCAGCAACTAGCAAGCAGTTATTTCGTGTGTCCTTATTGAAATCGGTTGGTGATATTATACAGTTACCAACACACTAGCACAGTGTCAGCTTGTATTTGTGTATTTAACCGCAATGTGCTCACAGTCGCTCCCGTTTCTGTGTATGTGTGTGTGTTCGTGTGAGGTGTCAGTTCTATGCGGGTTTATAGATTTATATATGACTTATTTGCCCTGCGGCATTCATTACAAAGCAGTTCAGCGCCCAGTGGGTTTCACCTTACACGACGCACACACGATATATCATAAGATTGACAGCGCACAAAAAGCCGCAGCTCAGGCGGGAAGGCGTGAGATTCAGTTGACATACAATACGTATGTATATGCATGAATGCTTGCTTGCAAGTGTTTGTATGTGTGTGCAAGCATGTGGTGAGAGTGCCGTAATCTCGGTTTGCATGCTGTGATGGGCTTATATTGCAAAATCATGCAAGTAACGGGTGATTTTTTTGAGGTTAGGATTTTCATGCATTAGTATTTGACAGATCACGTGGGATTTCAGACATGGTGTCAAAGAGAAAGATGCTCAGTATGCTATGACATTTCATCATGAATAGACTTACTAACGAGCAACGCTTGCAAATCATTGAATTTTATTACCAAAATCAGTGTTCGGTTCGAAATGTTTTTTATCGACAAATTTTGTTCAGCGATAAGGCTCATTTCTGGTTGAATGGCTACGTAAATAAGCAAAATTGCCGCATTTGGGGTGAAGAGCAACCAGAAGCCGTTCAAGAACTGCCCATGCATCCCGAAAAATGCACTGTTTGGTGTGGTTTGTACGCTGGTGGAATCATTGGACCGTATTTTTTCAAAGATGCTGTTGGACGCAACGTTACGGTGAATGGCGATCGCTATCGTTCGATGCTAACAAACTTTTTGTTGCCAAAAATGGAAGAACTGAACTTGGTTGACATGTGGTTTCAACAAGATGGCGCTACATGCCACACAGCTCGCGATTCTATGGCCATTTTGAGGGAAAACTTCGGAGAACAATTCATCTCAAGAAATGGACCCGTAAGTTGGCCACCAAGATCATGCGATTTAACGCCTTTAGACTATTTTTTGTGGGGCTACGTCAAGTCTAAAGTCTACAGAAATAAGCCAGCAACTATTCCAGCTTTGGAAGACAACATTTCCGAAGAAATTCGGGCTATTCCGGCCGAAATGCTCGAAAAAGTTGCCCAAAATTGGACTTTCCGAATGGACCACCTAAGACGCAGCCGCGGTCAACATTTAAATGAAATTATCTTCAAAAAGTAAATGTCATGAACCAATCTAACGTTTCAAATAAAGAACCGATGAGATTTTGCAAATTTTATGCGTTATCAAGCTCTTAAAAAATCACCCTTTACATACAGGGTGCTTGAAGTATTGTATAGCATCTCTCTGACTGAAAGATATATATATATATACTATATAATATATTTGGCGTGAGAACCGCTTTAAGCTATTATAGCCGAATCCACCAGAGCGCGCCACTTATTCTCCTTTTTGCTTTTTGGCGCCAACTGGAAATACGAAGTGAAGCCAGGTCACTTTCCACTTGGTCTTTCCAACGGAGTGTAGGTCGTCCTCTTCCGCGGCTGCCTTCAGATTTGGTAATATGAAGGGATGGGGTCAAATGTAGAAGTTCACGCAAGTGAGGAAAGTTTCTGATTGCCATTCACTTGAGAATGGTCAGGAACGATTCTTTTGCATATGACTCAAGCAGCCCAGTTTTAGACCAAGTATCCTCTGGGTAGCCAACAGACATCCGTTTGAAGGCGAGCTAAAGTTAAAAGGCGAAGCCCGCTTCTACGGTTGTGCGTAGGGTTTGGAACCCACCACATTAGAAAACCTCCCCAATGAAGGACCTAACAGAGCCTCGGAAAGTTTTATATACCATTAAATTTATAGGAAAATTTAGATTATACCCATATTATGGATATTTTAGCAGCTATATCCCGTAATAATTTTGTTTTTTGTAAGTCCTTTTTTCGAAGTTTGAATCCAAATATTTCGAGTTTGGAGGTTAACTTCGAAAATCGGTGATTACAATTTTTTTACTTAACAACTCAATCTCCTGGAAAAAATTATTTTGATCCAATTTTTGATTTTGCCGTATAGTGATATAGGTATATAGCATATGGAATCTGGCTGATTTCAATTATTTTTGGCACCAATCCACATTATATCCAAGATTATACGTTCACTTAATTTTGCTAATATATCGCACATATTAACCGATATATACTAAATAAAGTAAACCATAAATATGGTATATGGGGAAAGAGGAAGTATTCACCCCGATTTTCTCCATTTTTTGCACAGAGGCACACTATTATAATAAATCTATCTCCTTTGAATTTCTTTAGAATATCTGAAAGATTTGCCGATAAACCGTAAAAAATTAGCCACTAGCACTTAGGTCCTCATGTTCTATATCTGGGGCCTTGAAAAGTTATTGTCCGATTTCGGCAATTTTTATACTGGCTGCGCTACACTAGAAATACAGTGTTTCGGCAAGGTTTTGTTTTGACATCTCCACTGGTGCTTAATTTATAGTATTGCCAAGTGAACGAATCAGTTGAATTCCAAATTATGGTATAGGGAAAATAGGCGTGGTTGTTAATCGATTTCGCCCATTTGCAAATTATACCATTTAGATGCCAAACACATTTTACGAACCGAACTTCGTTGAAATTGCTCGAACAGTTTCTGATGTCAAGTTTTTGATCCACAACTGGGCCATGCTCTTGACATCTTCATAATTTTGGTAAATATTAGGTGAATAAAATTATGTATTATACTCTGTGCAACATGTTGTTGTGAGAGTATAAAAAGAAGTTTAAATTATATTGCTCGTATCATCGAATTCATCTAACGGTAGAAATATACTTATAAAATATTTTAGTCTAGAAAAAACCTACTATCGAATTAGTTTTCGGGTCAAAAAGTTTTGAACGTTGTTATTTGTCACTTAATACAAAAGAAGAGGCCTTTTTTCAATGAAAATATATTTTTCGTAGCATACTTTTATGAGCTAAACAATTCTTAAGATCACTGTTTCATCGTATAATATCAGGTTTATCAGAAACTGTCTATAATATCTTACAAATGTAGAGCTTACGTTGCCTCATTGTGCATAATATCTAGCAACCCATTATCCATATTTGTTGAGACTTCACCAAAATGATTTCCCAATCTCTAAAATTTGTTGCAACATAACCTTGTCACCACCTTGCTGTCGACCATTAGCGCAACTGAACTCTGCCCCCAACTTAGTGGTCATGTACCTGAACAACTGGAGCTCGACCAAATGATGGCAATAAAGTCACGGATATTTAACTTTAGCGCTGATGACGTTATACCATACGTTGCTTACGTTAATCTATTACGGTGTTAATGCTATAAAAGTGTTATTGTACTGTGCTCTGGTACTCTTGTTGTTGCAACGATTATTATTGTAGTTGTTGTCACAGCTATGACTGTTGCGTCAAAGTGTATAGTCAAACAAAAGCGTATAAAGCTTTTTCATAGCATACAGCAACAACAACAACTTGATGTACGCATCATCAACACAAGTTGGTCGTTTCGGCTTCATGCGATGGTAACTTAACACAGTCACCAGTCTCTTGAACCATTAGTTTGACAAACATATGTATATAGTATATATCACATATAGCATATTCGTACGTCGGTGCGGTTAAGTGTAGCTCCCACTGTGTGTCTGATGAGAAATTGACTTTTAGCTTGAAATAACAATCATCATAAAAAGTTTTCTTATGTTATTTGTCACTCAAGGATATGCTGATCTAAGGATATACATTTACTCAATGGCAAGCAAGTGAGCTTGAGATTGCTGCTCTCCTCAGTGGCTGTTCAAGACACATGATACTCGTATATACATACATATATACATATAAATTCACATACTCATGTTTTTAGTTACTGTTTATGTCAGCATGTTTGTCACTACTTTTGTTGTTGTTGTTCTTGCTGTGACAAATTGTATTTGCCGTTTGCGCTCGTATCACATTACGACCTCCTCTGTCCTTCTACGCACTATAGTTGGTTGGTAATTATTTGCTAGTATTATTTGGTGCGTAATTGTTGAAGCGCTCTTAAGATGTAAAACTTCGAATTTATGCGAAATGTATCACGCTGTGTTGTACAAAATTCCAATCAAGTGTTGTAGACGAAAAGTCATTGGCATTAAAATGGTCCGAAACTATTTGATATTGAAAGTTGAAAGCACTCTTAGTCACTGTCAGGGTATAAAGTTAATGTGTGTTGATGTGGGGAATGCAAATTGCAGTTGACACTATAAGCGAATTTTCTGAGCGCATTTCGAACAGAATAATTTTTGCTTCTTTTGAAAATTTGTGACAACACGATCGTAAATATTTTAAGATGTATTAACAGCTTTGAAAATAACTTTTGTTTTAATTGAAATCAGAGATGATGTTTTCACGAAAAAAATAATTTAATACATATAATGTTGGCAAATATCTCCCTTCCGCTTTTTTGATTTTTCTTCAATGCTTTATAAAAAGTGTTACAGTGATCGGATTTAGTTCAAATATGCGCCGTTTCGTTCGATAAAATGTTTCCATCTAGACGGCAACTTCATAATACACCCTCCTAATTTGCTAAGAACTCGGACAGCCAATTTTTCATAAGCCTCTTTTTAGTTCAATTTTATACCATCAAGGTCGTTCGCCATTGACAGGAAGAGTTGGTAATCACTTAGCGCTATGTCCGACCTATATGGTGGATGCGATAAAACCGAGCTCCCATAGCTTCTGGCGAGTCATCAACGAAGTGTTTGGACTGCCGTTGTCCTGGTTGAACGCTACACCCTTCCTGTTGGTCAAATCGGAACGCTTCTGGTCTATCGCCTGCTTCAAGCGGTCCAGTTGTTCGCAGTAGATGATAGAATTAAGCGTCTGGTCATATGAGAGCAGCTCATAGTGGACGATTTCATTCCAATCCCACCAAACTCACAGCAAAACCTTCCTGGGCGTCAATCCCGACTTGGCCACTGTTTGGGACGATTCATCGGCATTCGACCACCACCGTTTTCGCTTGATATCGTATCGATCTTGTCGTATGTGATGCATTTTTCATCGCCAGTCACCATTTGCTTCAAAAATGGGTCGAGTTCGTTCCGTTTCAGCAGCATATCGCAGGCGTTGATTCGGTCCATAAGGTTTTTTTTGCGTCAAACCATGCGGCACCCAAACGCTAAGCTTTCTTGTGTATCCAGACCTCTCTGGTTTAAAATGGTTTGGTGACTAACTCCCATCTCCTGGGCGATGTCACGAGATGCCACATGCTGATCTAACTCGATGTTTTCCATGATTTGATCGGTATTCGTCGTCACAGGTCTTCCGCCGGCTGGTTTATCCATGGTGCCGGGAGATCATTTACAACCTAATATTATATTTTATAGCAAAAATATAAATATTAAAAAGCAAATCGACTTGGGGTTTTTATTGTATTTTAAATAATGCGCCTAAATGTAGGTAACATTTTATTTTCACTATACCTATTTCTCTTTAAGATTTATATTTCTATTGAATTTAAGTAATCAAAACCTGTGCAAAACTAGCCAAAATAGCCTGAGAACCTATCTAGCTTCTCGCTGAACATTTTTCGTAATCCCAAAATTTCGTGACTTCTAAATTTGAAATGCGTAAGAGTTTTATCAGTATAGATTAATAAATTTTTGAAAATATTTTAAATAAAAAAAATTTATTTTACTAGTTTTTAATAAAGAATCAGCAGTTAACCATTCAATGACATATATCCATATCACATCCATCTCTTATAGATATTTTTATTAGTTTCAAGAGTTAAGGCTATTGTTAAATTTTTTATTTCCGTTTCTACCAAAGAGTCACTCTAATATAGCTTCTTAAATCTCATTAAACATAAGTTCCTTTCCATTTTTCTTAAAAAAAAACTTAAATTCATGAATTCACTATTTTATGACAGTAAGTCGAACTACATTTTCAGCGTATATTTTATATTATTTAAAGCCTTAAAGGACACACGAACACAACAATAAAGCTTTAAAAATAGAAAACCTTTATTTAAACACCCTCAATATTGTCCACATATGGATCCACTCCAAGCTTGAGTACATCTATATGCATGTATGTGCTCCAGTTAACTGCACCTAGCGATTGCATTGCGTTTATTTGGTCGCAACGGTTTCAGTTGAATTTTTGTGTGGGTTGGCCGTTATTGCTTATTTTGTGCTGACAAAAACAATAAAAACAAAAACAATTGTTGGCACATTTCTACTGCTTTCGATGCTATTATAGTGGTATAGCGCCATATTCCTTGTTGTTGTTGCTTTGCTGGCGAAATGCGCAAAGTTTTGTGGTCGAAAATGGCAAAAATGGTTTTCCGAACTACAGTGTGCATTTATAACGGCGAGTGCTCGCGTTTAGGTATTTCACTAGTGTCTGACCGAGTTTTAGTTGCTGGTGCTTATTGTTGATTTTGTTGTTTTTGTTTTTTATTTTGTGGGAAAATTTTTCGCAGCGAAAGCGCAGATTTGAAAATATTATAGAAACACAAAATAAATATATAACAAATATTTATATATATTTATATATAAATGTTATACTAGGGTGAACACGAAAATATTTTTATTTTTTGAAATGCAGATTTTTTGGTTAGACAATTTTAAGATGAGGAATTAAAAAAACAAAAATCAAATATTAAAAAAATTATATAAAAATTTAAATATAAATACTTTTTAGCTAACCCTAGTAAATAAAAAAAATCAGAAAATTTCAACAAATAGTATTTCGAAAATTCAAAGTAAAATATATAAAAATATAATCTTCAAATCAAGCAAAGTTTTAATACTTTGATATAGCTAACCCTAGTAAATTAAAAAATCTGAAAAACTTTATTAAATACAATTTTGTAATTTAGAAGTATGCATAAAAAAAAACAAACAAAAAAAGCTTAATCACAGCTACAAACGTTTTTTTAAGTTTAGTCAAAGTCTAAAACCTGTTTAGCTCACCCTAGTAAATTTGAAAAAATCTAAAAAACCTACATTCTCGTAATATTTTGCAACTTTGAAACGAATATATAAAAAAATATAAAAAAATATATTTCAATCAGAACACAAAAACTTGTTCGCTAACCCTAGTAATTTGGAAAAATTTTGAAAACCTTTTATACACTTTTTATATATATATGCAATTTAGTGTAGAAAATAAAATATTTGCATTTCGTTTGCCAAAAAGTTAATGGTTTTGTTTCGGTTGTCATTTGGGGTTTCACCTATGCGCCTGAATGTATGCTTCATTGCTTGCGTATACATGAAAATACATACATTTGAGTGGCAATTTTAAGCGAACTTGTTTAAAAACCATAAAATACACACACCTGTGTCTATATATAACTATTTCTACATGTATGTATGTTTGTATAAAAGTGCTACCACATGAAGGCTATCATAGTACTGAGAGCAAGAGTGCGAGTTTGCGCTATATAAATCACTACTACAGCAATTAGCGTTGAACTTAAAAAGTTAACGAACTATAAACAGAATGTTTGCTAGAGCTGTTTATGTATTTGTTGTTGTGTATATATACCAATAAAATTCACTGTATTCGCAGATAGTGCTGAAGTTCACGAAGGTGATTCAGAAGTCCATTTTAGGAAGCTTTTGTGTGGGATGCGGGTTCACATCCCACTTAGTCAATACTTAAATCGTAAAACAAGTAGGTTTCTAATAAAATGGCCAATTCTGGAAGTTGATCTCAAAATTTTCGATTTACTTTCAATATATGAAAGCTTTTAGCAAGCTTTCACTCGTTGAAAGTTCTGAAAATTTTTAAGAAATCTGTCATTTTATTTATAAAAAAATTTAAAACTGCAGCATCTTATTGCACACAGCCAAAGTCATTGATAAATCATTGCTGCAACAAAAAAAAAAGAGAAATAAATAAAATATAAAGAGAAAATTGAAAAACATTTTTTTTCTTTCCTTTGAATTGTGCCTTCATCTTCTTGTAGTTCATTGAAAATGATACTGCTTTTTACCTTATCTTTTTCATGAGAAGATTTTCTTTTCGGTCAATGCATAATTGATACTCGTACTAAAAACTCACGGCACCATGTTGCACAACAGTATTATTTTATTTTTTTAACTTCTGTTGAGTTACGGTAATTTTGAAGGCATAATAGTTACGAGATTATGAAGAATATAGTTAGTATATACTAACTGGATATGAGGTATTGATCAATGATAACGACAGCAAATACGAGATCTATCCCGAATAAGTGTTGTCAAATGAAATTTTCCTATTTTTTAAAGAGCTTTTGAAAATTATTCTCTTAAAGCTCTTTTATTTTATAAAAAGTATATCAAATATGACGAGATCTAACTCTAATAAGTGTTGACCAAATAAAATTTTCTGATATTTTCAAGAGCTTTTGATAATTAATCCGGAAAAAAGCTCTTAAAGCTCTTTTATTCTATAAAAAGTATATCAAATACGACGAGATCTAACTCTAATAAGTGTTGTCCAAGTGAAATTTTCTTATTTTTTCAAGAGCTTTTGAAAATTAATCTGGACAAAAAGCTCTTAAAGCTCTTTTATTTTGTAATAAGTATATCAAATAGAAGATCTATCCCCATAAGTGTTGCCAAATGAAATTTTCTGATATTTTCAAGTGCTTTTGAAAATTAATCTGGACAAAAAGCTCTTAAAGCTCTTTCATTAACTCATTTAATCAAACTGGTTTCCTACGAAATTTTTCTTCAAAACACATATCTCAGAGTTCATGGTTGGCCTTAAAGCTTAATTTATCATGTTTAGTTACAAAAAAATATTGAAAAGTTTTAAAGAGGTCTTTTTGGGTTTATTTAGTTCGAATATTATTATATTTTCCAAGGAACCATTGTAAAGGTGGCAACATTGACTGCCTAATTTGCTCGAGACGAAAATATTCTAGTATTTTGGAAAACGGAAGCTTTGAGAAAGCTTTTTGTGTGCCTTTTCTAATAGTGGATTCTTAATAAATGAAAAGACTGGATTGATATAATTTTTTACCAAAAAATAAAACAAAAAAATTAAAAAATATTTTCTTGCCTCCCAGCGAATCCTTCACCCACCTTACTTGCTTTCACCGTCATTTGTCTGCTTGAAGCAGATATTAAAAGTAACTCGCACTCTTTACATTGGCTCAAAGTGAAATTAATAGCCATCATTAAAAAAGGCTTCAAGATGCGGCAACTGATAAACGACGATGCCAGCACCAATGCGACTGAGCTTTTGTGCTTAAAAGCTGCGTGCAATAATAATGCCACACAGAGCGCTTACAACTACAAAGGTGCACTCGACTATTATTTAACGTTACTTGTAGCTACCCTCAAGAGAATTCAGGTGTTTTTGTTGTATGTATTTGTTGTTATATATATATGTACATATGTGCTTGACAACATTATGTTTTGCTTTCATTTATTGCGCTACTTATGCCTTTGCCTCAAGCAAGACATACTAACAAAGATATTTATTTCTACATATATTTGTTGTTGTCTTTGTTTGTTGTTATTGTTGTTGTTGGCTTAACATATCTGACTTTACGTTTAATGTCAGTCATGCAATTAAGTCTTCTACGCAAACGACAATTTATTAAATAATTATTTAAGCTCATAATTATGCTGCTGCAAGCGTCAATAACAAGTGTGCAACATGCCACACACACACACACACACATGCATATGTAATGTCTGTTAGTTGCACTATTAACAGTTGTGCTTCTACGATTTAATAGCACATGGATGCACATTAAATATGGCAAATGCCTGCAGCAGTCATTAAAGAAGTTGTTAACGACTCTTAATATGTATATATATTTGTGTATGTGCGTATATATATGTATTATATATACATGTGTGTGTGTCCAACAATAAAGCGTTTATAAATTTGCCAAATAAATTGTATGCCTACAAACACACAAGTACTGTACTCCGCAGCTATATTAAGTTCTCAGCTGCTTTGCCTGAAACCACTCAAGCACCAGCACAAGCTAAAGCTCTCAAGCACAAGCCAACAATAACAACAACAGTACGCATTTTGTGTGCGTAAACTTTTCCATTTTGTTTACCTAAATCTATTTTATTTTGTTTGCAACTGCTAATCCAAGTCATTTAATCCTTTGCTTACTTCTAAGAATATAACATTAAGAACCTGCCAGCCACCAGGTGGTGGTTGTGCGGCCTAAACGCTTCAAGTTACCCGTTAACTGGCTAGCTGGCGCATTTGTATGGCAACCACGTGTTATGAAAATTATTATTTATGACCGGCAGTGGGTTGTGGAAAAGTTTAGACAAATTTATAAAAGCAAATAGTATTTCCAGCTAACAATATATTTTACCGTTAGTCCACACGTCCACCGAACTCACAACACGCAATTCACAGCCAAAGTGTTAAGTGACAATGCGCGCAGAGGCTTTAGTTTGCAGCTGGTATCCTGTAGCCAGTGTATAGTGTAGCGTTTGGTATAAAAGAGCTTTACAAATATTTAAGATTGAAACTTAAAAGAGCTTTTTGGAACTATTAAAAAGCTCTGTGAGCTTTCGAATCCAAAATTCGAGTTTGTAATCCTTTTCTGCTAAGAACTACAAAATTTATTCGTATTGACCCAAATATTATCTGAAAAAGGTAAAGCTTTCTCGAAAATAGAGTCGTTGAGGAATTTCGCCTTTTTTTTGATAATGGAAACCTCGAAAACTATTCATTGGGGACTTTTTACAGATTCCGATGTAGTCTGGACCCATTAGACGTACCGATAGAAAAAAAACTAACTTTCTAGAATCACAAAGCGATGAACAAAAGAGTTTCCGTTACCGAAATGAACTAAATTTTTTATCCACAACCATTCGAAAGCATTAAATGTAATCCCGAATGGACTCAAGAAGAATATCTTGTTTCTAAATGAAACATGACCAAACAATGTTTGGGAGAACCACTGATTCGTCATCTTACCGCATGTTCGTTCCAAAGACCGCATCACCATAGCTTCTTCTAGCTTTCAATATTAATGAAATGCGGAGAATGTCATATCGATCCATGAAGTGGCTCTAGGTGACGTCTAATTAACTATGTTCCGCTATCTCAAATAGTCATCTTTAAAGAAAAATCATGTTACAGATGTGACAGATTACTGCAGCCAAAGGTTATATGTGGAGTTCTAGTTCGGTTGACAACCATTCTATTGGACAGAAATTTTGCATACTGACCACAATCGAAGTTGTTTTTTGAAGAAGAGGTCCTGACCTGTCTGAGATTAATTTTTAGACCAACTGGTTTTCGCTCTTTTGGTAGTCCGAAAGAATTATTTGATTCGAAATGCATTTCCTTAGCAGTCGTCAGGAATCTTTTGGCATCTCCATAGGCACGTATGTAATATTTCAGTGGTGATGTCTTATTTGGAAATAAAGGACCAGGAACCTAACATAATCTATATGAAGGAATTCTTGAACAAATTCAATGAGTGAAGACAATTAACAACCACTCAAGAAACAAGTGCTATTGGAACCAGGAACCTAACATAATCTATATGAAAGGATGCTTGAACGAATTCGTTGGAGTGAAGACAATTTCGAAATCCCCACATTAATATTAGTTAGAAACAGAAAAACAGTGCCTCTTGGAACCAGAAACTTAACATAATCTATATGAACGGATTCTTGAACAAATTCGTAGGAGTGAAGACAATTTCGAAATCCCCACATTAATATTAGTTAGAAACAGAAAAACAGTGCCTCTTGGAGCCAGGAACTTAACATAATCTATATGAAGGGATTCTTGAACAATTTCTATATTATCAATAGCGGATACACCAAATCATCTACAACAAAGAAACTAATAACTGAGGAAATAATCACACATATCTTCGCCTCTAATAAGAGAATACAAATTCCTTGCCTCACATGTCCACACGAATGTCCTTAATGAATAATAATTTGAGAAAACACTACAGAGCGACACTAATTGATTTTAAAATATACAATTTCTTCTACGAATTCTACACTGTACGTCGTCCAAAGTTCGCCACTTCCTCCAGCCCGAAGGTCAAAGGCGGTTTCCAAGTTATATAAGCGACCCACTAAAAAACGCGAAGCCGAAGAAAAATGACAGCTACAAGAAAACTCGAGTACACAAAGGAAAAAGTCATTGCCAGAAGGAATTAAAAACTGCAAAAGTGGCATAAAAGCCACACACACACGCGCACACACAAAAGAGTGCTTGGAAGGACATTAGAAGCTGACGGCCAAGCCATTCGTGTGGACAAACGAGCTGGGCAAAAAACAAAAAACCATACAAACACAAACAGATAAACAACCGAACAATAAAACGCAATCACAAAAATTACACCGAACAACCCGCCAACAAAATAAATTGAAAAGGAGAATGTTCTCTTTTTTTTTGGACAAATAAATGCTTGTAAGTTAAAGAAAACACAAGAAAACTGCCAAAGCAAATGAAAATGTGACCTTTTCTACGCGGCAAGCGCATAACAGCTGCTTCAACGAGATGTTGGGGTCAAGGCAGAGGAGTGCCTTTTTGTTGGGAAGCAGCGCGTTGTTTTGCTTTCCTTTTGTTATTGGTTTTTGTTGTTTTTTTCTTGTTTTTGTTTAGCGGTCTCTTATGTATATACGCCAGCTGTAACGCCCACTTGCGGCAGATTCTTCGAAGGACACTCCAAACTCCACGAGTTGCTTTTATTTCAGTTTTTTTTCTTATTTTACTTCCTTTCTTTATTGTTGTTTGTCTCAATTAAATGCAAATCCGCAATTCTAGCTATCTTTGCTCTCCCTTTTTACGCATCTCCCAGCACTTGTGTGTAACTTTTCGGCGTTGCTTTCTTCGAATTCAAATAAAAAACAAAGTAAAAAAGAAAACTCCTTCTTGCTGTCCTTCATTATTTTCATTAATTCTCGAGCTGTTGTGTATCTGCATTGAGCCCCCCTCTCAATGTGGCTGCGTTGTAGCATCTTCTGCAGTCTGAAGTGTTCACCAAGAACAGCAGGCAGCTGACCAAACCACCCGCCAAGCGCTTTGTTGGCGTGCGTTGGTCACGTGATTGCCAATACCTCTGTACATATTTGTTGTACCAGCACCAGTACCCGCATTGCCTGCTGGTCGTCCGTTCGGTCACATGCACATTGCTGGCACATTCAATTCCCGTTCGCAATATTACGCTCGGTTGCTTTTCATTTTCCGCCAAGTAGCAATTTTTTCACGCTCTCATGCTGCGTGGGGTCTCACAGTTTTGTCTGAGTACCTTGTAGGGTGCCGCTGTGGGTGAAATGTGGTTCGGTTGTAGTAAACGAAGAACCATAATTAGTTCTATTATATACTTTTTTTGCAGACCCACGTTGATCTGAAAGTGTCTTCGCAACAATCTGCATACTGTTCCACTAGTTCAGTACTATAACCAGACTTCACAACCTTCAAAGACGTCGAAATGGAACGGAAATATTGCTGATCGATTTGTTATATTAGGTTCGCTACTTCGCTCTTTATTCAATGAGCGATAAAAGTGTTTCAGTGATCGGATTTAGTTCAAATATGCGCCGTTTCGTTCGATAATCTATTTCCATCTATGTGGCAACTTCATAATACCCCCCTCGCAGAAGCCCCCTCCTTATTTGCGAAGAACTCGGACAGCCACTTTTCACAAGCCTCTGTTGAGTTCAACTTTATACCACCAAGGGCGTTCGCCATGGACAGGAACAGGTGGTAATCACTTGGCGCTATGTCCGAGCTACATATATGGTGGATGCGATAAAACCTACCTACCTAGCTTCTGGCGAGTCATCAACAAAATCAACAAAGTGTCTGGTCTGGCGTTGTCCTGGTGGAACACTACAACCATACTGTTAGCTAATTCTGGACACTTCTGGTTGATCGCCTGCTTCAAGCGGTCCAGTTGTTCGCAGTAGATGGTAGAATTAAGCGTTTGTCCATATGGGAGCAGCTCAGAGTGGACGCTTTCCTTCCAATCCCACCAAACACACAGCAAAACCTTCCTGTCTGTTAAACCCGGCTTGGCCACTGTTTGGGACGATCATCGGCCTTCGGCAACGACCGTTTTTGCTTGATATTGTCGTATGTGTTGCATTTTTCGTCGCCAGTCACCATTCGCTTCAAAAATGGTTCGAGTTCGTTCCGTTTCAGCAGCATATCGCAGACGCTGATCCGGTCCAGGAGTTTTTTGCGTCAAATCATGCGGCACCCAAACATCAAGCTTGTTTGTGTATCCAGCCTTCTGTAGATGGTTTTAAATGGTTTGGTGACTAACTCCCATCTCCTGGGCGATGTCACGAAATGCCACTTATCGGTCTAACTCGATGTTTTCCATGATTTTCCATGGTCTTCCGCCGGCTGCCTTATCCATAGTGTCGTTTTCATTCGCTCTAAATCGTCGAAACCATATTCTCCGCAGTTCAAAGTGATATAGCACCATCCCCCAAAAAATAAAATTGTTTACTCATAATCTCTCTCTAATATTAACTGATGAGTGTTCACATTTTTGAGGTCAAAGGTCAAATTAAAAACGGAACATTTTGTTAAATATTTTAAAAGAATTTCGTAGAATATTAGACTATTTTCGACTATTATCTAATTAAAAAGAAGTGTTTAAAATTCTTTGAAGCTGTACTAGTACGCATTTCCTACAGGGTCTATGCGTCACTGTGCATTTATAATTTGTATTTTTTTTTTTAAGTTGATTTCCTTTCTCCATGCGCTAGTTGCGCCTTTGTGTGCGCTCAGGTCTTTTATTGTCTTTTACGCTTCACCTACAGCGACACTGTGCGACTTTAAGTGGGAGAGCCTCTTAAATTTTTAATTTCACTCAACGCGCACGATGCGACGGCAAAAATCGGTTGGGTAAAAAGTATATGATTCCCTTTTTCAATATATGTTGTGTTTGTATTTTTTTGTTAATGCTTTTTATTGTTTTTTATTTCGTTTTATTTTATTTTTTTATATTTTAATTTTTTTCTTTTTCCTTTATTTTTTATTTTTCATTTTGTGCACTGCCTTCTTTTTATTTCCTGCAATTTATTTGTACACCAACCTTGCCATTTTCTGTTAGCTCCCTATATAAGAATGTATGTCTGTATAAGACCGCTATCTCCGTCTTTGTGAGGTCTACAAATTGTGGCCGTTTACTCGTTACGTTTGCTCTCATTCTCTTTTAGCGTCAAATTTTGTTGTTGCCACTTTTCTGGTTGACTGAATAAATAAAGCACATTTCTTATCAAATATTTACCAAAAGTACCTGTTATTTGGTGCTGCGTCCATTTTGTGCCTCAGATACAGCTATATACATGCATATATATACACCTATTTACATATTTACGTTTAAATGCGTCAGCGGTATATTGAAATGAAATTCTCACGTATATATTCCCTTTGCTGTGCACGCAAATCCGCTATGAAATCGCATCCGCACGCACACACATACTCACATACATACATACATACGCGCCACTCATATCTAAGCGCAATCCGCAGACACGCATGTAAACATTCACATAATTTAGGATATTTCACACTTGAGGTGTACCGTTAAGCCACGAGTGTGTCATCATGGCACGAACAAGCATCGTTTTTGGTACTCACTGATGCATATATATGTATGTGAATATATATGTGTGTCTGTGGAGGGCATACGCCAATCAACAAGACACATTTGCTTGCTGTTCAGCTTATTCGTATAACCGTTAAATGGATTAGCGGCAGTCGGGGTCTGTAAATGTGGTTAGACTGTTGGCGGTTCTTCACATGAAATGCATGCAAATGCGGTGTGCTATACGAAATTTTAGAGGATGCGAGAGTGAAGAATGTTGTTGAATTTTAAATTAACAAAAAATTGTAATTTACCGATTTTTATTATCTCATACTCATGCGCATCTGTATATCGTAGAACCTCACTCCCACTGAGTCACCTTGAATTGTCTCAAAAGTTTTTAAATTTCGCGAGACCGATTTCGAACTTGCAATCTGTCATTGAATGGTACTTACTGGATTTGACTAACTCGAACTGCTGAATGCTGTAATTGATTAGCAATTACTTTCTTGTTTTCTCACCAAATACTGTTTCTCTTTCTTTCTATCTCTCTCTTTTTTGAACTTTTCGATGCCTTTTCTGAAGAAGTGAGCTATCTGAACACTGATGTTCTCAAACAATTTAGCATAGCTGATATATCAGCTATAAATAAATGCTGTAGAACCGAAAGTTCGAACAAAAAGGGAGCTCCTTTTATGACAGACAAGACTTTTGGGGCAAGTAATCTCTCTTCTCTCTCTGTTGAACTTTTCGATGCCTTTTCTGAACTTTTCTCTATTGACAATGCTTTTATCTGATTTCTTTAAGATTCACTCACTACTCCTACATTTGGAATTATTTTCTTTTTGCCCCTTCCACGTTTGCAATATGTTAATATTGAGAATAATTTTTCAGAACTGTCTCAACCGTGAATTATATTTATAGTCTTGCTATGACCTCTCACATATTTCTTTCTATGAGATTTGCATTCATGAGGAAAATTCTGAAAGAATCTCATCTAATTCAAAGAAGCATAGTTAGTTAAACAAAGTACCCTGGTGAGTCCTTAGAAATCTAGAAATGATCTGAAATCTCTCAGTTCCTGGTATTTTCTTATATTGGTCCAGGAGAGAAATGCCAACCCCCTTAGGGTAGATTAGAAGTGTGCTTTCTGAATACTGGGGTCCTCAAACAATAGCATAGCTGATTTATATGGAAATATAGCTGAAAATAGCTATAAATAAGTGCTAAAGGACCGAGCGTCTGATCAAAACAGGTGTCACCTTAATGACAGGCAAGTCTTTCGGGGTAAGTAATCAGCGACCCCGAAAACCCCCCGTGTTGTGATTTTCAAGCGAATCCAATGAATTTTTCTAAATAGAGTGCGCCATATGGGATCTGCCATTTAAAATTAAAAAAAAACTGGCACCGGTCTCGTAATTCGTGACCCCTAAAACCTCCGAGTACCGAGTTTCAAGATGAATCTATATAGTTATTTTAGGGTTATGATCTGATGGGGTAAAATGGATCTCGAATTCATACTCAGCGACAAATGTAAAACATAGTAAGTCCCCCATATCAGAACCAATTTTTTTTTGTTTGGCTTTGTAATCGACTACTGGCGATCGTCGAATACAGGTGTTATTGTATGAATCGATGAGTCGCTTTACCATTATTTGTCGCCGAAAATTGTTCAATCGACTGAAGTCTATTCCACTGCCCGTCTACACTCGCAATAGGGAGGGCGAAAGTTCTGCAGTTCAAAAGAGGCTCTCTTCCTTATTTCTCTTTCTCTCTCTTTCAATACAAATTTTAACCGAAATGGCGAAACTCCGTCGATACATAGAACAATGACTTAGATGAAGGTTAGTACAAAACTTTCCTGGATTTTTATGGAAAAGAGTTTATGTGGAAACAGAGTGGCCAAGTCATTTATAAACATTTGACTCCGCTTTTTCTTTAAATAAAAATGGATTTGGATCCAAAAATATCTTTAGTACACTATATGAAAGATAATACTCTTCCTACTCTCTCTCTGTCTCTCTTTATTAATCTATAACGAATGGGTAAGACTCCGTCGGTACATAAAATAGTGGATTGGATGAGGATCAGTTCGAAACTTTTCAGAATTTATATTGAAAAAAGCTTATGTGGAAACAGTGTTGCCAACTGAAAGTGAAATTTTAACATTCCACATTAAAGAACAGGTGAGAGAGGTTGCAATAAGTTCGGACTTAGCCTTCAAATGGATAGTAGCGAGAATTTCATAAACATGGAATGGATTTTAGGAGAAGATACATGATAAAGTAAGGGGAGATCCTTACAAGATACAGTTCCGGCCCAACTAAACTATCGAGTCTTAAGTATATAAACCAAAAGGGTGTCTACTAAATCACACCACTCATTTATGCCACATGAAATGCTAAGAAACTTACTTATTCATGCACTTAGTACACACACACATACAAATATATATACGTCCTACGACAATCACAGTTTCCCTGATTTCATTGGTTTCATTAATTTTATTTCTGATATTTTACTACCAAATCGGCGACATGAAATCGCTTGCATGATTCAACGCTATGCCGTTAATTTCCGTTGCGGCATTTTATAACCGCATATTTCACATTACACAAAACCACCGTTACATACCGTTTAATAAACTCGCGCGCGCACTAACACACTAATACTCACACACAAAGAAATGACTTACGATGTCGTGAAGCTTGACTTGCAAGAAATGAAGAAAAAAGGTAAAGACGTAGGCGAAAGGCAGTGGAGATACCAACAAATTGATGTTATGCTATTGTTTTTGTTTTTGTTGTACCTTTTTAACTGCCACACTTTATGATAAATGCTGTCACATGGTACTATATGGGGATGTGTGTGTGTTTCTTTGGGTGCTGAGTGCCGCCTCCAAACGCCCGGCACGTCGAACTTGCCAAACTGAATTGTGAGACACCAATGATACACACATATATACATACATCCATACCTATATATCGCCAATATTTCATCACCTTCCGTCGTTTTTGCGCTTATTTAAGTGTCGCACATAAAAATGGCGGCAGCAGCGCAAAGACAATAGTAGTAGTTGTAGTGGTGAGCACACACTGAATCATGACACCAGTCACATCAGTTAAACCATTCAAGGTCCATAGGGGAGAATGCGAAATGTGGGCAATGCCTTGCCACATCGGTTGCGTAATGCAAACATACAAGCACCAGAGCAAACACACATGAGAGCAAAGGAAGCTGAGTACACAGCAGTCACACAGCCACCCACACATCCATATTCGCTGGCAGCTAGCGATCCGCCATAACGCAGTCACATTAAGGAAATGACACAAGGAACCGCCAACGTGATCAGCACAGCAAAATCCAAAGCAATGCCGTTAAAACGGTAAATCTTACATACGTACGCATAGAAATGTTTGCTTTTGCGCTACGCAGCTAAAAATAGTAGAAAATTCTACAAAAACAACGGCACATAAAAGAGAGAGCGGTGCTCTAAGGCACCTACTTGCTTCCGTGCTTGCTTGTTGTTGTTGTTGCTAAAAGCTGCACATGTTTTGACCTCGCTTTTAGTGCTTCGTTGCGCGTCGCCGTTATTGTAGACGACGTGCCACACATTTCAAGGACCATTGCGTGCACTTAACGATGTTGCCGATGAGTGATGGTGCCCGAAAAAATGTAATGACAAAGTTCCTCAATCAGCCATTTGTTTCACCGTATACATTATGGTGGCAGCGCACATGTCATACTGTATCGCTGTTGTTTGGCATAGAAAATCAGCTGAAATTGTTTTGATTATTTCTATGTAAATATTGCTATATTAATAATTCAGATTTTAATCCTGAATGAAATTGGAGCTCCTAAAAAAGCTTTGGTCGCTTAAGTCTATCTTACCTTAATATAATATTTAATTTCGTAAAATAATATTATATAATCAATCACTGTTATCAACCTTTCATGAATGCTCAATTTTCTTCGTTGAACTTCTGATCCTCAAGCTAATATCTATGAGATATAAGCTCTCTAAAAAATTCGTTCCAATTGATTTGGTCAATATGGTGAATTAAGAGAGTACTTTGGTAACCTTTTAACATCTCCGATATCCACAAATGAGCCTGTTTTAGGATGAGGCCTTCCTCAGCTTCCACTTGCGGGTACTGCGTCGAATACTTTCAAAGCTGGAGTATTTTCGTTCATTTGAACAACGTGACCTAGTCAGCGTAGCCGGTGTCTTCTTATTCGCTGAACTATGTCAATATCGTAGAACTAACGGCGCGGTTGTGTATGTCAGCAGCTGTACACACTTATAGAGGATTGTACTTCCTCTATTCAGTTCTGCAGGTCGTATTATTTTCTCCAGCATCAGGTTAAAGAAGTCGAACGATAGTGAGTCGCCTCGTTTGTTATCAAACGGCTCGGAGAGGTTCTTTCCAAATCTTAACAGAGATTTTGATGTTGATCAATGTCAGTTTTCACGACCGTGTTAGTTTTGCAGGGATTCTATATTTATATCAAAATCTTTATAAACAATAACGTACAAGAAAACCTTTAGGCCAAATTCTATTTCGACTAACTGGGCTTTTGCACGCTAGTGTTCTAATAAGCTCGCATAAATTTGAATATTTAAGAAGACCTCGAAAGATGTGGAAAATGTTAATCTAAAAATTGCCGAGCTTCGCATGCTTTTAAAAGCTAAAATACTTTCTCTGTTTGCTGAGTTCCAAACATCTTAAAGTCTTTAGTAGAAGTTTTCCAAAACTTCAGGATTACCGTAATATGGTTCATTTATAGGACAACTCTTACACGCCTTCAAAAGCTACCCCTTGTTAATAATTTGCTCCAGAGGCATTTATAAACTAATGCATAAACCCGTTGAGAATTACATTTAAACGTATTTTAACGAACGAAAAGTTATGGCTTTATCTATACTATAATATTATAAAGGGGAATGATTTGTATGTATGTTTGTAATGAATAAACCCAAAAACTACTGTGCCGATTTCAAAAATTCTTTCACCATTGGAAAGCTACATTCACCCCGAGTAACATACATATATTTTTTTTGTAGAATCTCGACTTTCTGGAAGTAGTTCTCAGGTGAGGATATCAAAAAGACTCCGTGACGGAGAATCTGAATCTGAAACTGAAAATCATCTAGCAAGTCATTCTCTTCGCAATATCGTAGCAGAGAGTCGATTAAAGAGCGCTCGCAGCTGCTTGCTGAACAAAATTTCAAAACCTCCCAAGTATGCGACTTGAAGAACAAAATATTAGAAATATACAAGCTCGCACTAGGGTGTTGAACTCTGAGCGTGCCCAACGCCTTCATAATCAGAGAGAATGACAACGGACACCAAAGACTGGAGGTCATAACCAAGTTTTAGCTCATTGCAAACAAAATATAATTTCATGTTCGAATTTTCTTCATTTTATTTTTTTTTTTAAGAACCCACGCAAGAAACGAGAAAGTACATATGTATAGGAGAGTGTGTATAAGTGTGTTAAAAGTTATAACTTCTGAAATGTTTGTTTAAACCCGTGCGAAGCCGGATCGGTCTGCTAGTATAACAATAAATTTTTATTTTTCTCTCTCACTCCGCCTACTTACCATAACAATTTGTATAATTCTAAACTGCTACTCCACCACACACTGTTAACCATCAATAGTTAATGAGCTGCTACGCCAACAATGCGTTCCAAAAATAGTGAGTTATCTCTCCACTTTCAACACACAGAGCGCCACAAGTGCGCTTTTCCTACACCTGCAGCAACATCATTATACCCGCTGTACCTTGTGACTTTTCAGCCATTAAATTGCGCACCATTGTCAGGCAATTCATGCGGCAGCTGGCACCTCCTCAGCCTCACTCGTTCTCTTTTATGCGTGTCAACTATTACTTTCCCTACATCAAAGTGATACTTCAACTGCGGCGGCCATTGCTGTGATGTCCGTTATTTGTAGCATTCAAGCGGCGCATTCGTTGGTGAAGTGTGGCGGCGGAGTGCGCAGCGACTTCCGTTGGCCTGTGGCGCCGCTATTGTGCGCCTTGCGCTGTGCCTTGCAGTGTGCTGCGGCTCTGAGCTTTTGTTAAATTTAAATTGCCTAATTAAGCAGTGACTCTCCATCTGTTTCTCTTGCTCTCTCTTTATAGATATATTTTTCTCATGCATATACATATATTTCTCTCTTACATATATATTTTGATATCTACACTTCATTATGTAAATACTACATTATCTTTGCTGTACTAATTTGCCGCATTGTTTTTGCTATTCTTTTTTGTTTCAACTTTCTCCCTTTTCTTTATTTGCAGGTCCTGAAGATGTGCTAAAATTTCTCGGAAACGAAAGTGTCGTGGATCATTTTAAGCTTGTCACAAAGGATGGCAACAGCCTGCTCGTCGGTGCCAGGTGAGTGCCAACTGCTAGATATAGTATATACATATAAGCACCGTTATATGCATATATACACACTTTTGTGCTGTGTGTCAAGTGTTGCAAGTGTTCTGTACGCCGCCTGAGTGTGCCAAGTGTCGCAGCGCCAACACAAAAATGGGTTAACAAAGGCGTCCGCTTGGAAGAAAAAGCATTACCCCCACCAAAAAAAAAAAATATATATATATAAAATACCGTTAGCAGCAGCAGAAAAAACGTAATATAAAGTACATAAAACAGGAAGACACTTGAAAGTAGCAACAGCATAAAGCAACCGGGTCCAGTGCTGGTGCTGTCCTAACAAGCAGCGGAGTCTCCATAGGTCGCTGCAAGTCCGGAACTTGCGACTGTTGCTTGTCAAAGAGCAGTTGCTGGCGAGCACACTCATACACATACATTTAAACGGAGACAACAGTCACCTGCGATTCTGGAGCTCTTCTCTCCCTCCTCACTTCACTTCACGACCTGCTTGCTTTGTATTCTGCGCCGGCCGCTTGTTATAGTTTCGCTAGCACTACATATTGTATTGTCGTTGTTTTTTGTACTTGTTAGCGCTAGCATGAATTTCCATTTTATACGCTGCTGCTGCTGCTTCTTCTTGCCAGTTTTTGTCTTTTTTTCATACTTTTCTTGCCACACCATGGTGTTGACAGTAGCAGTTACCGTCATATACCGGTGCGTCCTGGCTGGCTTTGTTAGCGCTAGCCGCTCGCGTGTGAGGCCAAGAGTTGGTCATTGCTTATTTTTTGTTGTTGTTGTTTTTTTTTCGTCCTGCGTCCGTTGTCATCTTTGTTGCCGTTGGAGAAACGTCAACGCAACGGGTTGGCAGTTGCTCTCTACGTTGTCACAATTTTTCTTTGCTTACTTGAAGCTTACTTTTTTATTGTTGTTGTTGTTGTTTATATTTTCGTTTTTTTTTTGTTGTTTTATACATTCATTGTTTGCTTTTACTTTTTTTCGGCCTGTCCAAGCGTTGTTATGAAAGTTTTAAAGTGAAAATTATGCAGCTTCTCAAGTGTCGCAGCTACGCTACTTGCAACAGACATACATATATACTATATTTCCATATAAATATATAAATATACATTCCTACATATATACTATATTTCCATATACATATTCATCTTTAAAAACCCACTCTTACTCTCCTTACTGTCTCTTTCACTCACACTAACTAACCTCAAATGCTATACAGTTGCACTATGCCAGTTGGCATGTCCACCTAGCATAGCCCTACATAGCATAGCACAGCATAGATTTTCTGATATTTAATTGCATTCAGTAAACTGAAAACAGCAAATTGAAATTTGAAAAGTTAGCAATGCTGAGGCAAAAAGTTGCACATTATTTCAATGCTTCTGTCTCTCTCTCTCTTTTTTCCTCATTTCTCCATTTTTCAAATGTTACTGCGTTTTGCCAGTTATTTCTTTTATATCTCTGCATACTAGTTTTGTTTTTATTGTATTTATTTGTTGTTTTTTATGTATATGTGAATGTGTGTATGTCTTATAGTTTTGAGGTAATTTCCTGGAAGCAAGAAAGTTCATTTCCAATATGCAAAAGTGCTTATTTGCGCGCAGGCGGTGGTGTTGTAGGGCAACAAATAAGCGAAGTCATATTAAATAAATAGTTGTGCATAACAGTATTGACTAGTGTGCGCACGATCTCAGATATATGAATACATATGTACATACATATTTTTGAAAGAGAAGTTGAAAAAAAATCGGGACCCCGAAAACTAAATAAAATAAAAATAATAAAATTTGTTAAATGCGTAATTAATATGTATATTTTTAAAAGTTTAAAACAATTTCGGGATCCCTAAAAATAATACCGATTTCGAAATAAAATTATTAAATTTATTATAAGCGCAGACTTATTTGTAACAAATATAACTACATTCGGGATCCCGTAATGTAAATGTTTTAATTTCGGGATTTTTAGAAGTAGCAATATTTTGTTATATTCTATGTTATACATTTTAGAAAATTTGAAATTTTTTAATTTGGAATCTTGATCTACAATATTTAAATGAAAACCATAGGTCCGTCTCAGTAGTCTCAAATACATTTATAACTCATTGGACAAAATCTGATTATATGTATTGTATAATATATAAAGTTAAAAATGCCAAAGCATCTCTTCTTGTAAAAATCAGTTTGATAATTTGTCATAGCCAATTTATTATATAACTCGCATATAAACTCTATATACAAGTATTCTTACATTTCTATCATGCATTAAACCCTAAAATTATTATTAAATATCTTTTAAATTCAGAAAGACTGTAGTTTATTTTTCCAGGAATTATTATTCTATATTTATGGTATTGAAAGATGTTTTAAAGAACTTCAAATTATTTACTACAATCAATCATAACAAAAAAATAATGCTTCGAGAAACCGAATAATATATATCGGGATTATTCATTCAATGTAGCAATAAGAATTAGAATATTATAAAGAATGTGAGCTTTTGGAAAAATAAAAATATCACAAAGAATATTCCATTACTACGGGAAGCATGCTTACGACTAATTTTTCAGCATATAACTGCTTCATACCTTATTGCCCTAATTTTCCGTTTTAATTATTAATTTTTTTAAGCATCGTTTTTCTGCGTGGTTTCAGCTTCATAAGTGGCCAAAACATTTAATCTGGCGATCGTTAGGGCCAACCTAATGATGCTATCCCACTTGACAAACTCCAATGTTTTGTGTCGTTGTCCGCTGGAACAACCAATACTGAATTCCTGTCCCAAACCACATATCTCTTGATAACAGAATTCCATGACGGTATATCGTTGTCATGAATTTGGTCGTAAAATATTTCATGAACATGATTAGTTTACCCAAATCTAAATATTTTCTAAAGCATGCCCAAACATGAACATTCGCTGGATGTTTCACTGATCGTTGGGGTGTCTTACCGCTTTTAGCCGACCAAACACACTCAATTGTGTTCGTCATCCAAAACGTGGACTCATCTGTGAGCACTACTTGTCCCCAATTATCATCCAGATGTACAGCTTTATTATTCGTTTTGCTGTTAGTAAAGATTTTTCCGTCATAACACGAAATTTGTTCAGAAATTCTATCAAGCGGTTTATTATTGTATTTAGAGAGACATGTATGTCCTTTCGAACCAATTTTTAGTTTCTCACTTTCAAGGTTATGGCTTCGAAAACGCTATTTATAACCAAATCGCCCTTTTCTGAAGTTTGTAGTTTAAAGTGAGACATCTTGCCACTATTTGGATAGGAACAAATAAAGGCTGCTTCAATATGTTTCGCGTATACGGAACTCATTTCTTAAATATGTATTTGTGACTAAGCCGTATAATTGAGTGTTCAAATTTTTTTTTGGAAAGTCGAGGCCTAACGCCACTTTCTAATTGAACATACTGTATTTATGTGCCACTTTTCATTACACTCTAAAATTTTGAGGATTAAATGGGAGTTAGCAAACGGAGTTAATAGCCTAGACAGACGGCAGAGTTAACCCCGATTAACTCCACTTTTAATCAGTGCCAAATTTGTAGGTGACAGACGGCAGCAAAGTGAGTTATAAACTCCCATTAACAGCTGATTGGCAATAATATTTTCATTTTGGTAAAATAAAATTGGATAGAAAGCAAATATTGCGGTTGTTAGCCGCACAACTAGTACAAAATCACTAATTACTAAATAAATATACATAAATACGTAATTATTAGAATTTCCATTTTTAGCAAAAATTAGCATGCGTATATTTTTGTTTACATTTAATTGAAAAAACAGCTGTCAGTATTGCATATTTTCATTCACAATAGATAAAAAGCCGCCATGTTTAACAATGTTGTCAACGAAAATGCCACGAACTCCCACTAACTCTCTAAAATTTTGAGGATTAAATGGGAGTTAGCAAACGGAGTTAACTGAGATAACTCTCGAATTAACCCCGATTAAAGCAGTTATTCCGAATTAACGCCGCCGTCTGTCAGGGGTATAATCCACTTATCCTTTTATGCAATGTTTAATTAATGTCAGTTTATATTGGCTTTGTGATTTTTTGATTTCTTGATTCGGGATCCTGATTGATAAAATTCGGGACTGACAAAATGTTGTCGATTAATGCTTGAATATTGCAAAACAAGTGCCAAACGGAGTGCTTTAAAAATATATGAGCACTTATTCTTACCTTCTAGCATCAATATAGTACATATGTAGGCATCTAGAAATGTATATGGTTTTTGTTGCCTGCATCTTGTACACTCTTTTCACCACCAAGTTCTCGATTATTTAACTGAAAACAACAAACAATCAAATATTTGTGTGAAATAAATACAAATACATATTTCGTTAGAATCTTGATAGTCGTAGTGGCATGCAACCGCTGACTGCAGCTTATTTACTTTTTGCTTAAATGATATTTGTTGCAACACTCCCATTTTGTACCTCAATGTGCAACAGTAAATACACACATAATATTTTTTATTTATTTTTGCTAGCAAATGGCATTTTGAAGGAATGTCACACATGTGGCGCATGTGGCTAGAATAACAGCATACATAGCGTATTAGTTTGATTGTTTCGATTGTGGATGTGTGTGTGTCTATGTGTCTAACAAGGTATGCGAAAAATCACTTGGCGCCTAGAGCATGCAATGACACTGCGGCCATACTTTGGTATATATATGTACATATATATATGTATATATGTATAAGTAACTGTAAGCACCGTTATAAGAAACCATTTTGTTGTTGCTGTGAGCAAAGCGCAGCGCTGCGCTGCATTGAAACGCGAAATGAATTGAGAAATGCAATAATAATGGTGTTGCTGCACACAAATGAAATTGCTTGACATGAACAAGCGCAGCTTTTTAACACACGCGCACACACGTGGAAAAGCTTGAAGCCAGCGCGTTCTAAACATTGCTGCCAACCGAGCGACCACACACACACACGCTCACTAGCAAAGGAAGAAGGACACGACGCGTTGGCATGCATTTAGTGTTGCACAGTTGCTGCCACCTGCGACAAGAGACAGCAACAACAACAACATCAAGAATTCTGAAAGCGCTTGTCGATGCTGCGGTGCTGGTGGTTTGCGGTACAGCGAGTTCGCGTTTTCTATGCACGGAAATGTAAGCAATACACGCGAGTGTACATACATACATATACACATGTGTGCACTGAAGCGCAAAAACTGGCATAGAGGGCGCATGTTGGCTTTTTTTCTAAGCTCTCTAACACATCAAAAAAAAAAAAAGAGAAAGAAAAAAATGCACACAGCATACTGAATGAAATCTTTTGAAAAGATTTTCATTTTGGCAACGTGACAGTAATGAATGTTGACCTGATTTCAGTCGAGTGACGCTGCTGAAGCGCACGCCAAAAGAAAAGTTGCCAAGTTAAAAGCTAAAAAAAAAAATAGAAATCGCATTTTAAGTGGCATGCAACTCGGTTATTAGATGCAAAGCAATGCGCGCTGATATGTAACTGTCTTTTTAGCAAATAAGCCAGCCGTGCGCGATTCCCATTTGGCCGTCCGAAGTTTGTCTAAATAGTAATCATCAAGCCCAAGTGTACTTGAGACCACACTTTAGCTGCGGCTGATGGGCTTTTTGCGCTTTCGCCCCTCGCCAAATTTGAGTGCATACTTTTGGGGTGCCTTGCTACCACTCTCAGAAAGTTTGGTTGTATTTGTAGATAGCGCTGCGGGCATTGAAAGCTTTTGTCGGATTTTTTAAGGAAAATATTATTGTAAGGGGAATTTCTGAAGATTGTAAAGGGTTTCTGAGATTGATTGTGCTAATTAGATTGGGTTCAGATATTTATTGGTCATGTTTATATCTAATTCTCAAGATATATATTATTGTAAGTGAAATTTCTGAAGAATTAAAAGGGTTTCAGGGGTTCATTGTGGTAATAAGCTTTGGTTCATATATTTATTGGTCACCCTTTTACCTGATTCATAAAATATTATATAGCTTTAAAGCTCGAAGTAATATGCAAGGTATGAACTTTCAAGCTTTTTTGAAGCTTTTGACTTCATGCAATCTGCTGTGGCTTAATCTGCAAGTTCTAGAAGTTATTTCTTTATACTAACGGACCTTGAATATTCAATAGATCTATTTTTTATAGCCTCACAGCGCTTTTTAACTACAGTCCTTAGAATTTATACTAATCTTTATATCAACTCTATTGAGAAACAAGTCTTCTACAGTTAAGTTATTTGATATTATTATATAATATTCCTTATTTCAGCGTAGTCAGGTCTACAAAAAAATAAAAAATATTTATATGTTATATATTACATACAGCCATATCAGGCCTACAACAATAATATGAATATATAGAGTCACAGTTTAAACTAGAATTACTCGTTCGAAAGTGTAGATGTTTTGGAATTAAAAATAAATTAAATTGCCATCTCCAATCTCTAAGTATAAGTGATATGCGTCAGTATTGAAAAAAAAAATTCCGAAAAATTCCAAAATTAAATTTCGGGATCCCGAATGACATAATTCGCAATTGTTCGTAATTGTTTTTATGAAAATCCCGAAAATTCATTTTCGAAATTCCATTTTGCTTCTAGAAAGTTCAAGTTGGAAATAAGCTTTTATTATAAAAAACGTATTAAAAATTATGCATGTACCGTTATTTTAACATTTATGTATAAAAATTTGCATATCACAACATAATCTAATATCTCAATAACAACAACAGCAAAAAATAGAACCCCTCCTACTACCATTCCATCTAGCACATAACCCTCTTTGAGCACATAACCCAATTTCTTCAAATTTCTTTTGCGGCCGCCTAAAGATATGCTTATCTAAAGATTTCACACAACACAAACAACACCATACGGGGAGCACATATCCTTTCGATAGCATAATTTGTTGCCACAACTGTCACCTTACGTGCCGCCCACCTGTCTCTACACAAACACTTGAGTACGAAATCTTAAGCAAAGTCTGCGCCAGTCACTTTGTGTGACGCCATAGAGTGGCACACTTGAAACGCCCTTAGTGTGGCATACTTTTCGGCACGCCAACATGGGTGACAATATCGAACGCAACAACAACAACAACAAAATTGGAAATCTACACTGTGCTGGCGTAGAAAAGTGTGTGTGTGGGGAAAACTATGCAAACTCAACTGGGCGAAAAGCCAAAAAGTGTTGGCGCAAAAAAGCTGAGAGCGAAAAGTTTCGAACAGCAGGCAGAAGATTGGCAATAGCGATACAAGATTTGGGCTGACAAAATTGCGTTATTTTCTTTAGGGTTTCTTGAACAGTTGGTTGTAAGTGGTGTTTTTACTTCGGTTGCTTTTTTCAAACTTCAATTTTTTTTTGCAAAAAAGCTTTTAGTGCAAATAGTGAAAGCTCTGTGTCCACGCTAAATTGCTAGTTAGCGGTTTGTATCGCGAAAACTTTTCGTTTTTATTGTTTTAAGTGCCTTTTGCTGTTTGAAACATGTGGATTTTGTTGATGTGCTTTCAAAACGGTTAAAATTATAAGCTTACAAGTCCTAATACAAATCATCTGACATCTCATAAATCATACTAGAAAAAGCTGAAGCTATTGACCATACTTCGTTGCTTCACAAACACGCGGTCTTCTCGCAACGGACTCGCTTTGTGCATAAAACCAGTTTCATAACAGTTTCAAAACTGTATTTATTTCCGCAATTATCTCCAGCTTTCACACAATAATCATTCTACTTTATCTCCCCATCGCTTTCCGCTTAATCTTCTCAATTTTAAAATATCCCTAAACTTGCCTTATAAATCTATTTTTATGCAGCCAATTAAATGGCATAAAAGAACCGGTTCTCCTAACAAGCTTTTAGCGATTTAAATTCGACTTTTAACGCACACACACACACACACACACACATACAGAACCAGGATCAAACGATATCCATTACATTCTATAGTTAATTCAACGCATTTCACCCGTTGCGCATTAACCCCACATTCATCATTCGCCTTTTCAGGGTTGCATTCGCCTTGTGCGCGTAAGTATGGTATATTTCGGTGAAAGCGGCCCCTCAAGTGTAGAGCGAAAATCCGCACTATTGTAATTTTTTGAGCTCTAATTAAACGCTAAATCACGTCTCTCCCCTTTCGGCATTCTTCCAACTGACACTCATTAATTCTGGCAACCCCTCGTACGCTGCGCCAATTTCGGGTTTGTGTTAAGTGAAAATGCGCGCAAATGCAATACACACATAGCCAAAAAGTATGCAACATTGCTGCACGACTCGCTTCGTTTTTTTTTTGCGCTTTCTCGATTGCTGAAAGCATTTTCAAAGAGAGAGAGGGGGAAATCGAGTCAGCGCACGATTTGAAGTTTGGTTTACACTTCAGCGCGTTTACTGCACTTTGTTGTTTCCGAACGCTCGTACCAAGCGCTATTCGCTATACGCCGTTATTGCTTTCGTTGCATTAGAAGTGTTGTTGCTCTCGTCGTTTACATTGCCTACCTTGAATTCATTGCTTTGCCACATTAACGGCACATAACGGTATTGCCTGTATGTAGTTGTTAGTTTTGTTGCAATTTACCGTTTGTGGTTTTGTGCAGGCAAGAAATTTGCGGTTACCATGATTATTCCGCGACTTCCTATAATTATGTTCGGTTAAGTTTGACTTTTGATATTAGCAGATAATTGCTAAAGCGCAGTGCTATTACTGTTATCTTGCTTGTTATGCAGCTCTTTTGGTGTTTGAGTGGAGCTCACTTCTTCTTTTTCAAGTTAACTGAGAATTTAGTGTTTGAAAAGTTGCGGAAGTTTGAAAATTTGCTTTTCTGAGATTTACACATTGATACCAGGAAGCGGTGTCTTTTGGAGATATATATTTTCTGTAGTTCGTTCTTATATGATGTATATTATATAGCTTCGTAGAATTTTAACGAGCTTTCTATTATAACCAGAACATAAAAGCTCTACAGCTTTCAAGTAGCCCTCCATTATATGGTAGTTACAATTTGTTACAATGCGAGCTAAGTTTTCCCTCACATCTCTTAAATCATAGTATTTTTCCATTATTTTTTTTGATGTTAATAAAGGCGTTTTTGAAGTTAAGTGATCCCTGAAAGCTTACTCGTTATTGTATTCTTATTCATTATACGTTACAACGTATAACTTCTAATAAAAATGTAATAATTTTTTACACAGGCTTCATCGATTTTCGTTTCTTGCTGAGTTTGCTACTAAGCATTTACCTTTTTAAATTTTATGCAAAAGTGTATTTTTTACCAAAAGCTTTCATCGAAGCTTTCATTTTTCATTTGTTTATTCAAAACTTAGCTTTCTACAAGACTTTAATATTTTATTTTACTTCGAAAGCTTGTTTCGATCAAAGCTTTCACTTTTCAAAAGTTTTTTTTTAAATACTTCTTGGCAGACAAAACATGATAGTTTCCAGCAGAAGCTTTCATCGAAGCTTTTACTTTTCAAACTTTTTTTTTTTTAATACTTTCTGGAAGACAAAATTTCCATAATATTTTCCAACAGAAGCTGTCATCGAAGCTTTTACATTTTCTCAAATCGTTTTACAGTTTTTTAAACACCTCATTAAAGTCAAAATTTTTGTATATACTCCAGATATCATATTTTTTCTATCTAAGCTTTCAGCGAAACTTTCAGCTTTTCAAATATTTTTTCAAAATGTTTGTTTAATAACTAAGCTTTCACCGAAGCTTTCACTTATGTTTAGATTTTTTCAAATGTTTGTTTCCTAACAGAGCTTTCATCTTAGCTTTTAGTTTTTTTTAAGTTTTTTTAAATGCCTTAAATACCTAAATAAAATAAAAACTTGTGTTATATTTTTTAGCGGAAACTTTCAGCTAAGCGTATTTCTTTTATAGTTTTGTAACACCTGATTTGAGTCGATCATATTTTCTAGCTAAGATATATTTTTTCGATCAATCAAAGCCATCATTTAAGCTTTCACTTTTCAAAAGTTGCTTTTTCAAGAACTTCTTGGAAGACAAAACGTTCGTGATATTTTCCAGAAGAAGCTTTCACCGAAGCTTTAATTTTTTCAGATTTTTTTTAAATTTTTTTACTAACAAAGCTTTCATCGAAGCTTTTATTTTTTTTAGATTTTTTTTTCAAATGTTTTTTGATAACAAAGCTTTCACCAAAGCTTTCATTTTTTACTCGATTCGCTTTTTATTAATTTAGTTCATATTAATATTCATAACGAAGCAATATTCAGCTGAGAAATTATGGCTCAACCTACCAACTTTGATAATTTGTATAGAATTATGCTATGAAAGCTCACCACTTCTGTAAGTGTTTTATGTAGTTTAATGAAAATCATTGAACCCTACAGCTTAATCCAAGCGTTCAAAGCCAACTGACTGATTGAATGATTTGTGCGTGCTCTTCCAACTTGTGCATAATTTGGGTTTACCCAACTTTTCCTTGTGAAATATGTGTAAAAGCTTTCCTACTTGCGGTTACTTTGCAACAAAATGCTCACAATTCAATGACTTTTAACTCTTTAATTAAACTCTTTTTCTTTTCTTTGGTGTGGCAGTGGCATACATAATATTTCGAAAGGGTTCAGCATAATTAATTATTTATATGTATATGGAGTATGCATATAAAGTTTTATGAAATTTTTAATTATGAACAAAGTATGCAAGAATAAACCACAACGCACAGAGCTATCTTATGCAAACTTCTAAGCAATCGATAAAGGCGAAAAATATACGAGTTCGAGCAGTTTAGAAGCTTGCCTTTCTCCATCTCTTTTTCTTGAGCCGATTGCTTGCTTGCTGCCTACTGCGCTACGATAATTCAGTGCTATCATGATTACAGCTGTGTATTTACATACATAGATATATACTTGGAAAAGACCACAAGCATACTGCGGTTGCCTGTGTTGTCGCTAGCGTCGACTTAATTGGAAGATCTTAACTATGGTGCTTTGGTAAGAGTGAGCGTCAGGAATTATAGGACTTGATATATATGTAATATGTATATATATGTAGATATTTTATAAAGAAATGCCTTTGCTAGTTTCACTTTAATAAATTTTTGCACTTTGAATATCTGTATCAGCCGTAGTCGCCAAGTCCGCACACACATACAAGCACATATAAATTCTTGCTTGAAATTTATGTGTTGACCGCAGGCTATGCGCTCTGCAAAAGGCATGCACAAACAACGCCAGCGTAACAGACATAAATTCTCTCACACACCTAAACGCATACTCGTCTACTCCTCTTTTTTGTTATTTTTGTTTTTGCTTAAACACTTTGCAGTGCTATATGTTAACCTAATTTTTAAACGTCGCCTGCATTTCCATTTCCATTTCCGTCTGAGCGGTACATTTAAGTAATGCACACACACACACACGCACACAAATACAATGGCCGTCACATGAGTACAACGTCTTGAGTCGACTCAAGCACATGTGAAGAGTCTTAAGTCTGTTTGGTAAAGCATACATTAAGGCGTTGCCAACGCGGCAAATGCACAAAGACATTACAGGCGATAAGTGTAATACAAAATATCAAAGGCAGCAATGTTTCGAAGCGTATGTGTGTGTGTGTATATGTTACTGCGTGTGACAGCGTTGAATTTGTGTTGCATGTAGCGTGGGTTTGGAGTGTTGAGCGGCAAACAGTGGGTACTGTAATATATTTTCCTTAACCCAGCAGCGTTGGTTGGCAAATTGCAGCTGTAGACAGTAGTTGAAATATGAATGGGTGAATATCATATAAGAGAAAAATTTGCAAACCGAAAAATATAATTTAAGCATGATGCCTGCGAGCTTTCGAAGCTTTGATGTTAACTTTGAAAGAAAAAAAAATGGTTTTAGTTGGTTGGAAATCGATAAATATAATTTAAGCATGATGTTTGCGAGCTTTCCAAGCTTTGACGTTAACTTTGAAAGAAACAAAATGGTTTTAGTTGGTTGGAAATCGAAAAATATAATTTAAGCACGATGCCTGCGAGCTTTCGAAGCTTTGACGTTAACTTTGAAGCAAAAAAATACGTGGTTGTAATAAATTAAGTTAGATATTGGAATTATAGTAAAAACAAACTATTAAAATCAATAGAAAAATTATTTACCTTTAAGCTTTTAAAGCATTCTTAAGTAGAAAGCTCGCTCCATATTTCCAAATAATTAATAAATTAATCAAACTACATACGTTCAAAAAATCCAAATTTATCTCAAATGATCCATATATCATGAATGATTCCATTCGTTGCATAAAAAGAGAAAAACATAAAAAGCACAGAGAGTGTAATTGAACTGTTTTTCCAGAAAAAAATTATTTTAACATATAGACATTTTAAAAATAATACTCTCAGCATCACAAAACTGTTTCAAAAAATTTTATTTTACAAACATAAAAGCACTTTTGATGTGAGCTTTTTGTGTAAGCTTTAAGCTTTTGTTAATATGTGCTGTATAGATCGGCAATTCTGCTTTAGATATCCTTAAGGTTTGTTTATAAACTTAAAAGCACTTATGAATTGAGTTTTTGTGAAAGCTTCAAGCTTTGTGATTTAAAGCTCGGTAAATTTGGGGGACTCTATTTCTTTCATTGTTAGTTAGTTTGTTTTGGGAAAATAATATACTTTAGCGAAGACTTAGACAAACTTTCTTTCGGAAAAGCTGCAGAGCTTTTTCTCGAAGTTATTTACACTACAGAGTCAAAAGAGTTTATGGGATCTTCCAAAAGGAACTTGGATTTCACTATGTTGATTAATTCTGCCAGAAAAGCTAGCAAAGCTTTCGAGCTATTGAGCTTTTTTGTGAAAGTTTTCTAACAGCTTACATTGTTATAGTAAGATAGTTAGTCTATTATCCCGACGGCTCTGAGTTATATACTTTTACCGAAACAATAAGAAAGTTTTCGAGCTTTTTCACAAAAGTCATTTCAAAGACTTTCAGTGTAGTTTTCGTCAGAAGATCTACTATCAATTTGTGGTGGTTCTTGTCTGTTTAATATTAAACAATATTTTCTACAATTTTCATGTAAAAATCTCCGTCAGAACACTAGTGGATTTAGATTGGCCAGTTTGTAGTTCCTAGTTTTACCCTCAAGGCATGTGTTGCCTATACTGCCTAAAGCAATATATAAACAATTCTAGGTCTCGAACTTCTTGAATAGCAAAGTAAGAGTTTTAGCAGAATATCCAATACTCACACCAGAGAAACGAAAATTTAACCGAGAGCAAATATATCTTAACAAAGTTAAGTGAGATCTCTAACTCTTCAACTACTCGAGCCGCAAATCTTGCGTCCTTCGCGTAGCTTAAGAACAATCATTCTTGGCAATTATGGTTTTACTTACTGCCTCACACCAAAGCAGTTTCATCTAATATGGCGGTTGGTGGTCTCGTCGTCGTCTTGCGCCACATTAAAACTAACAAGTGAAACAACAACACAACTGTGCAGCGCACATACTTACCAAAGGATACCACTTGAAAGTCATTACTTTTTACGGCAATGTTCCGCCACAACAACAGCTAGGTTAGAGGCTAAAACGCGAACGAGACAACGCGGATGGATATCTGTGGCACATCGGTCAAAGGTTGGCAAATGCGCAACGGAATCGCATGCTGTTTATGTGTATGTGTATAGAGCGCATTTGTATAAACCAACAACAACAGCAATAGCAACAACAACAACAACATAAATAACGGCGCACAAAACGTTAAAAGAGTTGAATTAAGTACATTTTGCAAAAAGCTTTTGTATTGGGGTTGCCTTGTGATTTGCATAAGTGACAGCTTGAAGGGTTTTAAATGGCTGGCTGGCAGTTGGGCGAAACGCAGCGAACGGGCGAATGGTGAATGGATGGTGAGTGGTGGTGGTTGTTAAGTGAGCGCGCTCTGCTTGAACGTTGCATTAAAATTTCGCCGAACGGGTGTAAAGGCTTCGTCGCGCGCACATATAACGGTTTGCACGCAGTTGAGTGGTGTGGTGTGGCAATGGTTCGGTATGCGGTGGCAATAAAATGGCAACAAGCATTATTTGTGAAAGGATTGCGTTGTTTTACTACGGCATCGAGTAAGACAACACTTTAAACAAATTCGCTATTGGGCTGGCTGACAGCGTGGCAACAGCGAAGAGGGACTCAGATAACAAACAAATGTTTTACGAGGTTTTTCGCAAATGTGACGACGACGGAATGTGACAAGAACTGAAAAAAGCAAACTTGATGCAGTCAGAGGTTACTCAGCTCTAATGGGTGCAGAATTGATATATGTATACTACACCCTTGCCCTTACCCTTGCCTTTCTTATATTCAAGTCTTCTCGATTAAAGTTTTCATCTTGAATTTTAATTTTCACGCTCAGTAGAGCAACTCCTTCTTATGCCAGATCTTCCTCCTTTTCGTTTTGCAGACTTTAAAACTTATCCAGTTGTATACTTGGGTCCAACTTCTTCTATAGACCCTTTCTAGTACTCACCTCTCTCTGTTACAACTAACTGACAACGTTTCGAAAAGTAGTCTTCTTGGTGTTTTTAGATCCATTCTCCTATTGTTTCATAAATAGTTTGGAACTCTTTTCTAATATTTTCTCAACTACTTCGAAAACATCGAGCCTCATTTTAATGCTGGAAAGTTTATTTTATAAAGTCATTGCTGGTTGTTTATATTGTTGTTGTATGTTTACTTCATCTTAAAATGCACCGAACAGTTTTAAAAGTGTTACAGGAATAAACTATTCCCTACTAGAACGGCTTCTGGGTCTCAAAAGTCATATTGTAAGACATGAATTAATTTTTGTTGCTCTAAATATCTACAGGAATCACAGTTGTAATTGAAAAGCTTGACATAAATATCTCAATTCAATATCAATATACATTACTATAAGTGTTCTAAGGCTTATACTCCGTTTTTATGCTCTGGAAAATGATACTGATATTGAATTGTTTGATCAATTTAATGACATTGTATTCTCTACTATGCCAGAGAGGATCTACAGCGTGGATTCTGGAGCCATCTAATTACAGTTTATTTTATATTATATTTTCTGTTATTAGTTGATAATCTGTTCCGTTTTCCGTACGAGCTATGAACTTGAGCTTAATTAACTCTATATTTAAGATCTAAAAATTTGAAAATATGGGTCACTCTGTGTCTATTAATTTCATAAAAGGTCCGACCAGCATTAAGTAAAATGACTGACAACAAAAATATTTGCTAGAGTTCATAAAACTTCAACCGCAAAATTGGGTGAGAACTCGGTACCCAAAAAATTTATCCGCACATTGGGTACACATTGTTTTTTTAAAAAGGTAGCTTTTTAAAGGTTACATAACCTCTTTTCATGCACATCCACACAACTCTCGTTGAACACAGTCTACTCTATCTTAACCTCATTGCTTTACCAGTTCTACAATTTACCATTGACCCTTCGGACTACTCTAAAAGCATACAAATTACGAAACAATGATATGGTCAAAGGAAAAGGTAGTAAATAGAACGTAAATATGCATAAAAAAAATCCAAAAAAGAGATATGATATTAGGGTGGTTCTTAAGTGTATCAGGAAATATTTCCTAAGGGTTATCCTAGACCTTAAGTCATGCAACGGTACTAATGAATGTCATATCTGATAGATCTTATATAATTTTGGTCCCGAATGAAGTCAGATAGATGCTAAGAAGTTTATTTATATATCTCAACGAAGACATGCACGATTTTCTCTACTTTCATGCTATCGATTGCACTTCTATCGGTTATATTATAGGTTATAAGAAGTTTGATGATATTTTAGACGAAGTTATGAAAGTTGTGCTTATAAAGTAATGTGAACTTTGATCTTTGTAAACCGCCACTAATTGTTTCCAGTTGGGTTCAGAATCATTACAAGAAGTGTCTAGTATTACCTTTTGCAGGAAATGACCCCGATTAAAACGTTCATTTAATCACTGTGTAAAAACGCACCAATAAATGTAGATATGTATAAATAACGGTAATACTAATTACCGGTGTCTCCAATTTTGTTCGAAATTTAAACAAGTTTCTTCTCATACCCGCCATAGTGACTGACTATAACATAACTTCTTCACTTCATTTTCTTCAGGATCACCCTAATGTATTTACGTTTTCAAAAGCCCAAACAAATCATCATACATATACATATAACGGTAAAACTAATATGAATATTCACAAACGCATCTAAAATTACGCACAAGCAACACAAAATTTATTATTTGCCACTACAAATTGGCAGGATACATTTGGGGTCCTTGCTCGTCTATAGGCGTGTGAGCCTACACATTAGCATATATTTGTTGCTAAACAACAACTTAGTTATTGCCCGAACCGTTTGAAAAGTTTTATAAACTCATCTAAATTACTTAAGCGCGCTTAACTTTTCGGGGCCACCTTGCAGGCAAGTCAAAGCGGCTTCTATTTTGGGTAGAAGAGTTTTTGAAGCAGCGACATGTGTGCTGTAGCTTCACATAAAGCATAACAGGCACGTATGTATACATACTTCTACTCCTTTTTGAGCTTATCCACACATCTATCTGACCTCTGAACTGCCGTGTCATACCCCACAACGCTTTTCTGCTGAGCAGTACCACAAAACTTGCACAGGCAATGTGTTCTTTGCATGCTGCTGCTTGTGTTTCATATTTAGTTGAAGGCACTCTCTGCTCTCGAATGACGGCTTGCCAATGCGTATGGTGTTGTGGGTGTTCTTAATAAATGAGTTGTTTGGGTGATTTGTAGTTGTAAGCAATTTAGTGCCATTATCATGTAAATTATTATTAGACAGAGACCATAAAATAGGCGCACACACGCAAACGCACAGGGGCGGGGGTTGAATGGACCGAACGACGCACGCAATTTTCGAATTCTACATATGCAGATACATACATATTTACATATGTGTATGTGTGAGTATATATTTTTAAGACTTTATGCAAAAATATAGCTTGGAGCATGTGACCGTTAGGTTGGCAGTTACTGTGCATGTGAAAGTTATAAATGGCTAAAAGTGAAAAATTACGAAGGAGGAGTATTTGGGCGGCCGCAATGGTGCTGTTAATAATGTTGTTGTTGTTTCTATTTTTGCCATTTTGGGTTAAGAAGTAAATTTAGTTCGAGAAATGAAAACGAAAGATATATCTAAATGCAACCCTGTGGGAAATTGTTGGATTGAGTAAAGTATATATTTTTGGACCCGAAAATTTAAGTCTCTAGTTAAACAATTACTTTTAACCCCTTTAACCCACGTAATGCTAAGCTTCATGTTTGAAGTCAAAGCCCGGTGAGTTCATGAGAGTATGTAAGCTACATCTCTGATATCTGATGATTAAATAATTTCGAAAATAATATGTGACAAGAACACAAAAGACAAGAAACTAACCTGTTGCCTCTTGAAACGTTGGCAACAAGACAAAGATATAAACCATATATAAATATATAACGGTTGATCCATTTCGAGTTCCTTACTATTTTAAAGAAAAAAAACATAGAAAATTCAAATTTCTTGGGGTATGTTTATTGACATTCAAAAGAACATTCTTTGACATTTACTTTTTTAAAGATTATCACTTTCAAATGTTGGTCGCGGCTACGTCTCAGATGGTCCATCCGTTGAGTACAATTTTCGATGACTCATTCCATCATTTCAACTGGTAACTGGCGAATGACAAGCGTGATATTTGGCTCTAAGGCCTGAACCGAAACGGGATTGTCCGCATAGACTTTAGACTTTACATATCCCCACAGGAAGAAGTCTAACGTTGTGATATCAAAAGATCTTGGTGACCAATCGACCGGCCCAAAACGTGAAATTATCGGCTCACCGAAGTGTTCTATCAATAAATCCATTGATCCAATGTCCCCGAGATCACTAGCTTCAATTTCAGGCATCAAATAGTCAGTTAACACGGCACGATAACGTGAGCCATAGACGATTACGTTCTCAGCGAGATCAATTTTAAAGAAATATGTACCGATTTATCCCTCCTCAAACCATATCAAACCGTTATTTTTCCTGTATGAAATGGCAGCTCTTGAATCTCTTCAGGTTACTCTTTGTCCCAAATGCGATAATTTTACTTGTTTACATACCCATTGAGCTAGAAATGGCCCTCAGCGCTAAACAGAATTTGGCTCGACAACGTAGCATCTTCGTGGAACTTTTCAAGAGCCCATAGAGTGAAGCGATTAACGCTTGTGAAGGCCGAGCGCCAGCAGTTCTTGCAAAAGCTTGAACGCTTTTAATTAATGCCGTAAAATGCGCTAAGCCGCTCCATATGTCAGTCCGACTCTCCATGGTCTTCGTGTACGCCCTCAACTACGACCACTTCTTCTTTACTCACTGCCTGCTGGACGTGGTCTATTCGATCGCATATTATCCAATAATGAATGCTGGGTCTCAGGATAGGTGATGCTGTTGCGAATAGCACGCTCAGTGGGCCGATTATGTAGATCATAAGTTGAGTGAAGCGCGCCAAACACATTCTTTATAGAACGCGAATTTTCGAAATAAAGTTGTACAGTTTTGTTTGTTCAGGCTAAGGCTAAGGCTTAAGACTTTCCATGGTGAAATGACAAACAATACTGTACAAAAATAACATGACAACTTGAAACAACTCTCGCGTGAACTGTCAAAAAAAGTCCATTGAAAAAGCACCTCAACTTGGATCACCCGTTATAAGACCTAATAATATTTAGAGGTGATGGTAAAAATTTCCTTGGTACTAAATAATTCCAAAATCCATCTCATGAAATAATCTGTTATGTTTGAGAACATATATGTATGTATAGTCTCTATTTAAGGAATCCCACATATTTGAGAACTTTAAACTCAAAAAGTGCTATATGGCTTGACTCATTTCCTACAAGCTTCACAGTTTTTGCCACTCACAGTTCCTTCTGGGATAAATCAACTAATAAACACACATGTAATGAGCATAATTTTATTGTACGCATTAAACAGGAGGCACTTCACCACCGCCATACAACAACAAAGTCAAACACTGCTGTCAACGTATGGGCCGCGTGTTGACGTTCAAGTTGACGTTAAATTCACTTTATAAGCGCATTTGTATGCGTCAATAGTTCTCAAAATGTGCGTACAACGCAACGAATATTGCACGGCCAGCACTTACGTGATTAATGGATTTTTAACAAGTTCCATACAGGACGCAGAAAGTCAAGCGAAAATGTAGAAACGAAGCACCAACGACATGATGCAGCAAGTCGAGTCGGGCGAAGGCGTGTTGAAGCCGTGGCTTATGTGTGTGCTGTAGTACCAGGTGGTGGAACTTTGTGCGCAAAAAGTCGAAAAGTTGCTGTGACATAGGCAATGACTAAACTTTTCTGACAGGCGAAATAGGCACAGACGAAACACAGGCAAATTATGACAGCTGTTAAACCCCGGTATGTGTGACTGTGCGCTTGTGTGGGTAACTTTGTGCCGCTGGCTAGTCGACAATATGGACGCCACAACAATAATGGTATTTTAAGACTTTGGTTGCTTGAAAGCACTCAAATGAGAATACCTACTTACATACATATGTGTGTTTGCCAAGTGTGTGTGTTGGAGAGGAAGGGGCGACAAAAAATTATAGCTTCGACACGCATTTTGCTTGTAACAGCCAAGTATGGGCGACATAGACGATGGCAGCGCTGATGATGACGTTGAGCTAAAACCAGCGTTGCCACGCGCCTGTAAGTGGCAGGAAGCGGAAGGCATGACAAAGAATGGGACTGGGGTATGAACTTGTTAAATTTAATTATGCCAAGGTTGAACATAGGCGGGCGACTGGCATACACTACAGTAGAAATTGCAAAGGCCGAAAGTAGAAGAAGGAGACGGTATGAAGTAGGAAAAAAAGTAAGCGAAAATTAAATTAGGCAAGTGGAGTGTGTGTTGCTTAAGTGTGTGTGAAAATTAACAGGCTGCAAAAAATCAATCAATTAATGTAGCAAGCAAACGCACAGCAAAAAAAGTTGCAAGTGCTGCAAACTCCTGCTTCGCTCATGCAACACTGTCATTGCAAAAAAAAAACGAGAAAACGCCACTGTTATGCGCTTGTGTTCGTCCTCAACCAATTAGCTTGCTATGTCAAAATTTCTTTACACCCCCACACATACTGCAGCACGCATGTTGCCACATACGCAGCAACATCAGCCGAAATTCCATTGAAAACGCAGAGCTGCATACAAATTGCTTTGCTGCTTCTTCTTCTACTGTTTTTTTTTGTTTTCGCTTTTTGACCGACAACCGAATTGACAACTGCAGCAAAGTGTAGCTACGCACCAAAGCTGTCAGTATGCGACAAATGTCAGGCGACAACACCTGACTGTCCTGTACGCTAAGTCTCTACGAAACTGTGCCTAACTTGACTCGACTGTTGAGCAGCTTTGCGCGCTTCCTGCCGCTTCGACATACGCTTGTTGGAAAGTTTGACGGAATTTTACAGTTTGCAATTAAAATTTTGACAGTTGGCAAGCGTCAGGCAGCCGGTTGACAGTTAACAGTTTTGACATTTCGGTTGCCAAAGTTCGAGAGACAATGCGATGCGTGCGTGCTTGGCATATGCGGGAGTTTCTAGAATTTTCGTTTGTAACTTTCAAAAAGATGAAGCTCTTGAATAATATTTCGTAACTCGATTGTTCGCTAATCTCTATATTATTTTATTATTTTTGAGTTATTCCAGCAACGCTCAAAAGTGCTGATCTCTCTTCACAAAATATATACCAGTCTATTTGGTGATCTTTACTACAAATTATTGAAAATAGCGGTATTTTAACGGTTTGAGCTGACCCTTACGTCTTCTCTATTGCATTTTTCAGAGTTGATAAAAATTTTGCCGTTTTGTTCACATTGACTCCACATTGATTAGGTTAGATCCGGCTTCCGATTCAATATAGAATTTCTTGGACATAGGTTAGGTTAAGGGTAGATCTCCTAAACTGCAGAGAGTCTCTCTTAGACAGCTTCGACCTTTGTGGCACCCAGGAACTGATGCCGGATCGAAAAATACCCTTATGATTTGACAAGGAGCCTGGAGCCGGCTAATGTTGATTTAAGCCATTTCTGGGGTTCGCCGAAGATATTTTAACCTTAGTATGGCGAATGCTGGACATTGAAAGAGAACGTTCTGGAATGATTACTCTTCGCCTTCCTCCAAGCAGCTTTGGATACTAGTGTCTGTATTGATCCCTAACCTCGCCGCAAGTGTGTCTATTGGACTGTGGTCAGTAACTGTGATAATTGATTGCAGGAAGATGAGCCTTTCTAATCAACAGCTGCTGGAATGACCGATTTCGGTTCACCGAAAAGACCTCGCACAGATGCTGCTTGTTGTCCAGCTTTGGCGAGCTCACTATCATCCAAGAATTTATCCAATCCAAGTCCAGTATTGCCACTCTGTTGACGGATGACTCACTTCGGAGCAGTATATTTACTGCTATCTTAATGACAACCACATCTGCCTAAAAGACGCTGCAATAGTCTATCAGGCAAAAACTTGAATTTTGTTGAGAACCCTATACGTAAAAATCCTTTACGTTGTACTCTCATAAACCTAGAGACTATTTTCTAATGCCTGCTTGCCAACCGAAAACTTTACTACTATCCTATTCTCCATTAGCCTTTTTCTCTCTCTCTCGTTCTACTGAAAATGTCACCCGTGACACACCAATCAGACATGCCACGCGCACACATAGTGACTTTTACGTGAGTGTGACAAGTTGAAAATGACAATCAAGCGCAATGACGGCCACTACACAGCCTCAGTGCCGACAAAATATTTTAGAATGCCACACAAATAGACAACAACCAACCATACGAGTATATGTACACAACACATGCAGCCAAAACTTTGACTGTCAGTTGAAGAAGCACAAGCACAAAAAAAAAAATGCGAGCGAATAGGCTTGGGGATGCAACGAATTTGAGTGCCGATGCAGCTCAATCGAAGTGGACGCAAATTGGCTTATTGCAAAAGTCAAAAACCTAAATCCACGCGCATCGCACGCATCGGCAAATTTGCAAAGGCATCCGACAATACAAACGATTGCATTGCAATGCGCTGCCTTGTACAGTGGACGGCAAGTGAAAGAAATTGAATGAGAAGTTCACGAAATGTTCTGTCAGAAATATATAAGAAAAATCATAATAAAGTTAATCTGAGTTGAAGGGATTTATTAGTTAGATTATACTGGCTTTCATTAGATTAATTAATTGAGTTAAAAGAGTTTTAATTTTGATTTGCATTGAGTAATTTGACTAATTTAGAATTGATTAAATTAATGTTATTTAGTTAAGATTAATTCTATATATTTCCCTTGAAAATGATGTCATTTTGAAGAGACTAACTAAGACTAATTATAATAAGATTAATATAATTTTTGTGATAGACTAGAGTAACTGACATTAATATGACTAGTTTAGTGTTGTTTATACAGATTAGATTTAATTAATCTAGACTAGTTGTGATTAATTAGATTATACAATTCAGATTATTTAAATCTTGATTAACCGAGATTAAATCAAATAACAAATGATTTTACTTTGAAACAGATTAAATAAAATTTAGACATAAGTAGATTAGTATGAATAAGATGATCTACAAAACCAAGAGATTATTAAGAGTAGTTAAAACAGTTGCTATTAGATCAAAGTAGGTTTAATTAGGTAGGCAGGTTAGACTAAAAGACACTAAAATTTTGCTAACTTGAGTGTGACTCATAATTCATATAAATTAAGTGAGTAAGAATTGTATTCGACTAAAAAGTATGTTAAATTAAACTAGAAGAGTTTGAATTAATTAATATATGTATATTAAAGTAGAGAAGATTAATTTACAATTAATTGATAAATTAGTTTGCAATAATTATTTATAGATTAAATTAGATTATAATCAATTTGGTGACTAATTGGAGAGTTGTGAATAATTAGTTATAATTTAATTGATTAGATTATATATAGTATATATGATTTGTTTAAATTAGATCATATTAGAGAATATGGAATGAAATGAGAAAATGCAGATTTTTTTATTTTTTTTAGCTTTAAGAAGATTAAGCTGCATGAAACTGAATTAATTCGTAATTAGGATTAGTTGAAGATTAACAGAGAAAAATCAGTTTGGGAGAATGTAAACTGAGTAGGTAATTTAATTCAATGTCAGATTAGTTAGATTGAAAGAGAATTAAAAAATAGAAAAGTCAGCAATAAAAAACAAAAAAATAATATAAATGAGATTAGATTAGATTTGTTAGAGCTGACTTAACTAAATTGTATTAATTAAATTAACTTTAAGGTTTATTGCTTAGACTTATAGTGTGAAATTGAAATAGATTACGTTAAATTAAACTAAATTAATTTTTAGTTAAGATTAGTTAAAGACTAAAATGGAAGAATTAGATTAGGTTAGTTTAAAATAAGATGAAACACACACAACTTAGTTAGAATTAGTTAGATTCTAATTGAATAAAAGAAAGTCATGAGATTTGACTGGGAGTAATAGAATCCATTGTGAAAGATTAGATTAGTTTAGACGGAATTTCAAAAAAATGTTAAAAAGTTAAGATTACCAAGATGACAATAGATTAGATAGCATTTGATTCAGCACGAACTTAATCATATTACTAAACGATCAGGATTAAAAATTACCATTACTCTCAAAGCTTTTGAAGACTTAAATGTATGCAGATCTCAATTCCATTCATCCACTGCACACCGACTGTCAGACACAAACATGTTACGTTACGCTTTGCCACACTTCGTTACGCTGAGCGCACCGACAGTGCCCACCCAAATGGCACCAACAAACATTTATACTATATATAGGTAAGTATACATAGGCTGCCAGCGAGAATGCCGTTGGAGTTGCAATATTGCCTCGGATTGAATGGAAATGGCAAATTGTGAATGGCAGCGGTGAAATGGCCGATAAAAAGCAAATCCTCGAGTCACATTGCACCAAACGAATGAACGAACGTACGAAAATTCACAACTTTACTGCGATCATGTCTGAGCTACGAGTACACGTACCTTGGTGCACAGGCACAAACTAACGGCAAAGCATAGCTGATTTAAATTCAAGCAGATTGATAGTAGTGAGACCGATGCGATACTCATCGCTTTGACGGGGGGGTGGGGGGGGGTCTGTTGCAGACAGGGCAGAGCGAGCGTTAAACGAAAACTGAATGCAGAATGCAAAATACAAACTGGCAAAAAGGATTCTTTGCATTTTTTACCGTCATTTGTTGGCGCTACAGCAAAGCCATTTACCGTTACAGGCTAACGTGCCACAAAAGCGGCGCGTATGTATGTGTATGTATGTACCTACAACACATCGACAAACAAAGAAATCAGCAAATACAAACAAATTGTGGTAGCGGTAGTAGAGAGCTTTTAGCTGGCGCTGTGACTTGGCTAGTAGTGCTTTCCGTTGTCCGTCGATATGTCGGATCATGCAACTGATTGCCTGCAGGCAAGCGTCTGTATGAAACGGTGTATGCATAAAGAATGCCTCGTATATATGTATTTCCCGCAATTGCTCGTACGATTTTTGCACTCTTCACACCCACATGCACACACTCACTCACATACTAACTCACTGTCACATTCGTCTCGAAAATGCCGCAGGGTATCAGGCATCAGGCACTCACACACACACTCACTCCTCCCCACTCAAACCTCAACTCAACTCCACACCACACACTTTACGACGCCGCATTGGCAAACGTTGTTCGATTGAATTGACGTGTGACATTGAAATGTTGCCCCGGCACCCAGTGTACCCCATAGCCTTTGCCATCGAATGCGCTACGCGGCGACGTTGGCGGTGCTGATAGATGCCTGCGGGTGAAAAGCAATTGCACAATGGCAAATTGCCAACCGCTTGTTGGCTGCATTTACAAAAAAAGAATCACGAGGCCAAAAAAAAAGAAAATATTAAAAAAAAAATAGTCAGGAATTGTGAACATGAAATCAAAAGCATTTGGAAATTCCGCACAGCACAAAAGGCGGCGCATCATTACACATTTGTAAGATAGCAGAGACAAGGCAAATAATCGCGTGCGACTTGCCTATCAATGACATTGTGTGGTGCGCCTTTGATGTAGGTGTGGGAAAGAAGTGTGCGCTTGGAGAAATCAGGATATGCGTTCTTCTAGTAGTTTGTTGTGCTATGCGGCATATGAATTGCTTGTGTCTTTGTGCGGGGTTCGAATACGAAATTGCATGGCATCTAAAGTACCTTAATTTCGTGGAGAATTTCATGCATGCGCATAATAAACTATCTACGGTGAATATATAGGTTTGAATGTAGTAACTGTAAGCAGTATTTCACTGAAAAATTTTCTTTGATTAAAAATATATATTTTTTTTTTAGATTTTTTGAAAGCATTATATGCTCCAAATATAACCATATTTCTCGTTTTGATATTTTTTGTCTCAAAATGGTATCTAATGATTAGTTCAAAATTATATTTAACAAAATTCTCTAAACATATTCAAACCTAGCAGAATTTCAGAGAATAATATAATAATATTTCATTCAATGTGCCTCCTTGCGACAATTTGAAAACATTTTTCAAAATGACTTCGCATATAATGTACCGATTATAGCTATGTTGAAAAAAATCATAGATGTTGAAAAAAATCAGCAAAATCTACTCTTTTCTCCTTCTATTTGCATATAGATATGCTGCAGTAGATATACTGGCCTTTGGATTCGATGACAATACGCTCTGAACTTGTAAGGGAGTGTCTAACATCGATATTAGAAGCATCGAACTTTGTAATCCGACTTGTGTAGGTACCCGGTCACCGCGGCATCGCTGGAAACTGCAAAGCAGATCAGCTTGCAAGAGTGGGTACCCTAGCTACATTGATGCCGCAATGGATACGTGTGGGTAGTCCGCGGTCCACTTGCGTTAGAGCGCTGGACACACTGACTTCGAGTGAGCTCGCCAAACGCCGGACAATAACCAGTACCTGAGCAGTAGCGTGGTCTCTCTAGCCGGCAGTGGATCGAAGACGATCTTTCCAGCTGCTGTCACTTAGTAATGCTCATTTCTCCGCAATAATTGGTGTGCCTACTGGTTCTTGTCCAATAGGCACACAAGCGGTGAGGTCAAATCACAAGCTAGTTACCAAAGCTGTTTGAAGGAAGGCGAAGTGGAACCATCCAAGCACTTTCCCCTTCAACGTTCAGCATTCGCCGGACTACGGTAGGCACTTCTTCGGCGAACCCAGTGACTGGAATATATATTGCTGACTTAAGAACTGTATTATAGATTCCAAACGTTTTGTCGCCATCCGTCAGGAGTTTTCCGATTGTCACAAAGGACAGTCGAATCTGTCTAAGTGAGATCCTCTGCAGCTGCGGAGATCTACCACATAACCGAGCCTAACTTTCCTTATTCCATTTGCATTTTTCTTGGTTCTCTTCTACAACATTCTATAGGGAGTTTTATAAATATCTAAAGGCAATTCAGTACTAACAGACAATTAGTTAATTGATAGATAATTGAGTGTTTGAGATAATTGACTTAATTGTTAGATAATTTACAGATAATTGAGTATTAATTGGCAATTAGTTAATTGGATGTTAAAAATTTTAAAATTTCATTGTAATTAAGGTGTAAATTTGTGAAATTTTCCTAATGGAAATTAAGACCAACAAAACAGAGTTAATTAGTTGAAGAGTTAAAGAATTAGAGAAAAACACAACATTTAGGTTAATTGAGAGATTTATTAATATATAATGTAATATTAGATTCTGTACTTCATTGCCAGCTCATATATTTAACTCCATATTGAAAAAGTAATTTTATTGTTGTTTTATGTAAGATGGCATTTTCTTGACTCACAATTGTACTGGAAATCACATTACTTGCTCCCATATTTCTTTTTCCAACTTTGACTATATTATTTTATTATTATTTTTTTAGAATTTGCCACTTTACAGTTGACTTTGCAACGAATTCAAACAATTTTAAATTTTATTCAATTTGAAACACGCGAAAACGGGTGAAGGGGCATACAAAAATCGGTGGTAGCATTGGCTTAGAGCTGAGCAAAGCTCGGCGCCATGCAATATTTCTGTCAGGTAGGTAGCGCGATTGTGGATGGGGTAAGCGCAATGTGCACATTGCGGCATGGTCTGTTGCGATAACAAAAGAAGCCACAACGGCGTGGCAGTCTCGCCTGAGTAGACGCGGCGTGCACATTACTGCAATGCAGTCAACCGAACATAGAGCGTACACACACACACAAACGCACAAGAATTGGAGCGCGCGCGCCAACAAACAAACTTTGCATATGAGCGCACACTTGCCACAGTTGCCAAGTGTTGTCGAGCTGGAAGTGTGTATGCCGCGTTGTGTAGCGCGTTGCAAAACGTAAAGAAGCATAATTGTGCACCTAACAGAGAGATGTTGGAGGTGGGGAAGCGCCAAAGGTGCAGTGGTGTGGCTTAAACATGCAAAGCCGCAATAACGAGCCAAATAGCAGAAAACAACAGCAACAAAAACAAAACAAAATTTCCAGCGCAAATGCACAAAAGAAAAACTCGGCACACTCGAGAGGCGAGCGCGCGCTCACATACACACACGTACACTTGCATATATGATGAGTGCGCCGTGGCACTCGCGTCCGTTCGCTAATAAGGACATGCACACGGCACCAACCACGCAGCGGGTAAATATTTATGGATGTGTGTATGGTCGCGGTTTACGCGCCAAAAGCGAATTAATAACGTGCGAGCCCTGCATGCCGCCGCTATTCGCAATGTTTTCGCTATTGTTGTCTGCATGCCGCGTTTGCGTGGCGCTTTGGCGTTGCGAGATAGCGACGTCCAATGCGTACAGCTGGCAGTCAGTGTGCCACATAGAGTCAGTGGCAGAGTAGTGCGTATGCAACGCGACGCGTAATTTTTCCAACTCTCAACATTGGCGCCACATTAGTGCGCGCCGGTATGTGTATACGCGCGCGTATGAAAGTGGGGCGCGTCGTGCAGGTGTGCGTTATGCTGCACTTAAAAGCATAATTTTCACGCACCAACGCATCACGGTCCCACACTGCGCGTCGCCTGTCTTCGCACTAATCGTCGACGCTTTGCATACGATTCGAGATATAGTGAACGCGCCGCCAACCCTTCTGCTCTTGCTGGCACAGAAGCGCTATATGTTGACGCGCGCTGTCCATCAGCGAATGTGCTGCATTGGTAATTTCGCGTATTTCGCATTTTTACGCACAAACCAGGCGCGTTTGTAAGGGTAAAGCGTACGTGCGCGCGGCAATAGTAGCCGCGCAACGCATTTTGCTCACGGCGACATTTGCCGGTTATTGCTGCCGCGACGCCCATATCCGTCTATAGCGCGCCGGCTAACGCGTCATCACACGCACAAATTGCTGCTGTCAAGTAGAGCGATATTGCAAAATGTTGACATTGATGGCACAGGCTTTTGTATGCAATAAAGGGTTGGCGCGCCTGCATTGCTGCTTCAATTGCAAATGCGACTTCATTGTATGGCGAGCTTTGTTGGTTGGCGTTGATTGCGCGGTCTGTCTGTCGCGTGTGTTATACAGCTCTCCAGTGTATATGTTCTCTCAGTGTTATATGCTCACCTGCAATTGCTCTTACTGTTGTTGTTGCAACGTTCATTATTGTTATTGTTGTGGTAATTCAAAGGTATCATAAGTGCCAGCAGCAACATGTACATATGTAAAAAACAACTACAACAATATGTGTGTCTAGTAATCCACAATGCTGTAGGCTGTCATAATAACAAAAACAACAGCAAATACAATAACAACAACAAATACAACAGCAACAATAATATCTACGCACTATTACGCAGCCCCTCTTACGCTAAATGTCACTCATACGCCATGTTGCCCGCACTTAGCAGCCAAAACTCAACGCTTCATTTGTGCGCTTCTCCATCGTATAGTTGCTAGTTGGCATTATATTATAATGTTGGTTATGTTAATTCGGTTTGTTGTAGTTGTTGTTGTTTGTTCATACAAAGGTAAATAATGGGAAATTGTCTGAAATGATGCGATTAAGTCGAGTATTGTGCTCTCATAAGAGTGTTGTTGTTGTTCAGGCAAAATTATAACTCACCATCTAGTAAATTCTGGCTACATTTGAGTACATTGGCGAGAAATTACTCTATTTTAAGCCTGACAGTTAGCAGATTAAGAATATTCAATACTAACTATATTTATTAGCATACTTTTCAGCGTCATTTAATTGAGTAAGCTAAACTGAGTCATTTAGTAACATAATCTTTATTCAAATTGGTTGAATTTAATAGAAGAAAAAACTAGTTTCTGATCTCTACAAAATAGGATATTTGATTCAACAATATTAAAAATTCTATATGTAATTCTCTTGTATAACCAGAGACACATTTTTTTCGAGAAATATTTCAGACAACGAATGAGCATAAATATTTGATGATTCAATACATAGAAAGAGCATCATAAATCGAATGAAAAGTTACTCCAGCCCCTACTTGGTCTTCTTCTGAACAGGAAGATAATGAAATTTTAAAGCTAATCTTGGTAAAGTAAAACAAACGTGATTTCTCCCGTTTTCTCGCCTAAAATAATATTCCAAACATCACTTGATCAAAACAAACACAATTTTATCCCTTGCTTTCTTGTGATGATCTAGAGAATTATCTAAGGCGAGCATTAAATGTGAAACTGAAACCAAATTTGAGTTGAACTGTAAAACCATTATTCGGTAAAGAGCTTTCAAAAGATAGGAAGATTCGGTTCCTAACCATGTCTAACTGATATATACCTCGTATATTAGTTTCTACCTGACTAATTACTTGTACAATAGATTGTACAATAGAATTCGTAAGATAAGTAAGATTCTTCACTTCTTTTCATACAAAAACATGATCCTACAATGGTGTAGCGGTTCCTTTCGGTTTCCGTTATCACTGCAACACCTGTGCATCAACTTGAACATTTGCTTTTAAGGAGTTAGATTGGTTTCAAATTTTCAAAATTAAAAAAAAAAATATTGCCTTATTAAATAGTGCAATATGTTTATCATAAATTTATCTCAAAACTCAAATTTTCAACTCGGTGGACACGATAACTCCAACAGTTATGAAACGATTTTGTTAAAATTTATCACACATCTTTGGATATTTTCTCCTGACTTTTGCTTCTTCAAAATCCAGGATATTGAAAAAAACTTGGAGAGGCCATCTGCAAGAATTCGATTTTATACTTTCACTTTCTTCCGAACTTGAAAGTAATTTTATTCTTTTTCGGCCACTACATACATACATTCACATTATTTTCCTCTTCTTCGTCAGTATCTGTAGAATCAAATTCATTTTTATTTGCAACCAATATATCTTCATTTTCAGAAAATTCATCTTCACTCATTTCTGAAAACACTTCGCCAATATTATTTATATCTTCTAAGAACTTGTACTGTCTTGTTTGCTTCGACCTTTTTCCGGGTAAAAAATGATCTGTATTACTATAGCTATCAAAATAAAATATTAGCTAAGTACTTACCAAGACTTTCAATTTTTGCCACTTTTTCTTACACTAAAAAGCTATTTTCAATCTAAAATATGATATTTTCTTGAAATTATTCTGATCTACTTTCGTTGAACTACTTTACGCAACAGTCTTTGGAAGAATGTGCAACTTACTGACTACAAATATGACTCGATAATCTCATAAAACAGAAAAATTCTCTCCGCGTCAAATGACCCGTTGTGGTAGATATCGGTATACAACAAGGATTACTACTACATTAATTATTTAGAAAATGTCATGAAGTCAAATGTGCAAACGCAATAAAATTATATGTGCATTTTCAATGCTAAAGTCAAAATGGGTCATTTGACCCGTTATGGTATGTTTAGTGTTAAATAGATCTATCCAGGTACTGTCGACATATTTTTGGTTTATTGATTTTAGATGAACCAATCATGAGTTATGATCCGAACCGAAAGACCATTTTTTTGGACCCCTCATGGGAGATGAGGTCATTTGGTTTCAACAGTTCATCTTGTGTTCATTCAACTAAATCGAATCTTCCTTAATTGATTTTCTGTGTTATAAAAAAAATAATTTCAGAAAAAAAGTGATAAGGCTACACTGGTTCTCAAGTATTTTTTGCTGTTGTAGTAGCATAGATCATTCTTTTTATAAAAGCTGATGAAGTAAAAGTAGCAAATCGGTTATTGAGGTGGTCCCATACTAATTTTTTTTCACTTCTGTTAGTCTTTTTATGTCTTAGGTATCTCCGTTGATATGATAAATTTGTCGTTAGGCTCTGTTTCACTCATACTTACAGAAGAAGCAATAAGTTCATTAATATTTCTTAATACCCAATCTGTCATAGTTGCAAAAAACAAGTAAACAATCAAGCATTAACTCTTCATAAGCAACAAAGTATCAGCATAAATAATTCATTGAGCAAATACTTATGCATGCTTATGCTTACTTATGCTTATATACATACAGTTATAATTTTAGTAGTTGTACTCAAAAGTTTTGCGCATAAGCAAACTTTGGCATAAATTTGTACGCGAAGAAGTCGGCAATATTGATTTGTAGTATATATAATATTACTTATTCTTGCGTGTCTGTATAAAGAGAGTCAGTTGATCTACATATGTATGTATATGCTGCTGAAAATTTGCTGAGCTGTGGCATCCGGCGTCAGGCAGCTGTCGTTGCGGCATAAACAAACTCAACGCGACGCTAATGCATTCATCAATGAAAGCGCATGCAAAAATATTTGGAGCCGAGCACCTGACTGGCGGCCACACCCTTTTTTCGTTGCTTTGTAAATGGTTTTAGTTGTTGTAAAATTATTTTTATGTTGTTGTTGTAACAATATTTGTTGTTTTTTTGTTAAAATTTGTGTTGTTTTTTTGTTATTGTTGGTTTTTATTTCATATTGTTGTTGTTGTTTTAGGTGTTGCATAAACTTATCCGTTATCCGTTGCATATTTTTTGGCGTGTATATGCACCAACAAATTTGCGATTCACAATCGCATTCATTTGCTGATTCACTCGTGGCATGCATCGCAACTCGCTGCTGCACTCAAACGCACACGAATGCAGGCATTTGAATATATATGTATGTATGTATTTTGCACATATGGGTACGTTATTGAAATAATATTTTTTCCGCAGCTCTTCTACATATTTTGGCGCATTTTCGCGCTTTTCTCCTCCATTCCTTTCATTTTTTTTCCTCCGCAATAACGTTAGTAATGCCGCGCACTGATGACGGAAGTTTTGATAAGCTCAGTTCATTGGTTTTTCGACATGGCGGATTTTTGCTTCACCATTTCCCTTCTCTACTACTTTTCGTGGCTTTTGCGAAATACTCGATTGCTGCCTCAATTGAGTGCGCAGCTATAAAGTATAGTTGTATGTTTGCAATTTTCCACATATTGTTGTTGTTTTTTACTTAGTTTTTGTTTCCTTTTTATTGCGTCTACTTTCTCACCAACATTATTGAGCTGTATATGATGCTTTCGAAAGTTTTAATGCATCCCTTATATGTACATAGATATGCGCATTTGAGCCGTTCAATTTGCATACTTGAGAAAAGTTATTTGCACTTCGGATTATACGGCGTTAACTTCTAAATCAGTCAGATGGAGTAGCTGCTGTGAGTATGCGCTTAATTGGAAACTTATGTGAAGTTACTGGAAAATTATTTCTTTCATATTTGACTGACTGATAGTGGTTAATTACAGAAGTACTGAGGTAGTGCTAACTGATAAGTATTGGAAAATTGTTATATTTTTGAAAGACAACTTTATTGGCATGGAAAGAATCTTCGTGTTCGAATTCTAATAAAATTTTGTAGGTACAGCTTGTAATAATTTTTTTTCGTATAATTGAGATCAATCAGTCTCAGTCAACCGACTAAAATAAATAAATTTAATACATGCAAGTTTTATTTGAAGCAAATCTCTCATTTCAACATCTCTCTCTAAGTTGCTTGTTCGGTAGATTATTCTCCAAATACATAATACCTCTATCACTTTTTACTTTTATATGATTTCACTTAAAATGGCTTTATGAAAGTATATTCTCCTCTTCAATAGAAATAAAAAAAAAAATAATTATTAAAGTGCAGCAAACAAATAAAAAAATCTGCAAAACCAAATTCAGAATAATCTAAAAATATTCTGTGCGAAAACTAATTAAATTAGTAATCTTAAAGTTCATTTCATTCATCGAAATATAGTTCACAATAAAGTCACAAATATTTTACATTATAAAATAAATTTTATATAAGTCAGTAAATATAATTTCAAAGCGCCTAATTAAAATTTGTTAATTGAAATTAATCGAATAGCCTTTTCACACAGCCAAAAAAAAAAAAAAAGATTAATTAAATTTTTTATTGAGAAACCAGTTTTTTCTCTTCGCACTATCGGCTACTCGATTAACGACTAGCTATTATACATTTTTGTTTTTGCTTTTCATAAGGAAATTGCTTCTTTATCAATAACCACAAGCATCATTTCCAGCAGCGACATCTACCGTCTGTTTCCATTACTGTATAAATAAATACACCCAAATTTACAACTTGAATAACAACTCGTAGAGTTGCATTGTATTTTCTCTCGATTTGTATTCGATTAAAAATTAATGTAGAAGAATGAGATTTTTATTTTGTATGTTAAATCTATCTAAATTGGCGCTTTAATTGAGGAAAGGTCGGTTAATTGATCAATTAACTTTTGTGCGAAAGGGATATAATGACTGGAAACTAACTAATTTTGGGTTCACTTATTAAGATTCATTTACCATACAACATAAAATCTCCATTTATTTTAAATTGAATTTTAATCGACTTGAAAATCAAATGCAACTCTGCGACAAAGACATACGATTTACGTTCTTTGTCTGCGACTGGCTGAATTTCTTTATGAGAAAGAGCTACGGTAGCTGTCGCTGCTAAAAATATAAATCAGCTGATGAAACTTCTTATGAAAAGCTATAACAAAAATGTATAACAGCTGATCGGTTATCCAGCTGGCAGTGTAAAAGGCAAAAACGGGTTTCTCTATTTTGATTGACGGCCTTTCGATTTTTTTTACGACCAGTAAATTAAATTATCATTTATTAACATATATTTCGACAGTATAAATATAAATTTTCAGCTGAAAATATTGCATAGAACATGAGTTACAGCGTTCTGAACACCCCCACCTCGAAAAATAGGGCTCACACTTCGTCCACGATTCCGACAGATTGTCTTATCGGAAACGAAAAAAATTAGCGGCATTTTTATCTGTAAGTTTAAATGCATAGAACGCGCTACGATCAAGTGAATATACGAAATATTGGACTTTTGGTAGACATTTGAAAAAAGTTGAAAATTTTGGGTTTTTTGAAAATTATTTCTATAAAAAAATCGAAGTTTTTGGAATTTTTAAATAATAATAGCATAAATAATCGTTCCATGTGTTTACGTGTGCTGCGTGTACTCTATAAATTTCAAGTCATTCAGTCAAGTCGTTTTTGAAATATGATGGAGGTAAGTTTGAAAAACAGGGTTTTGCGAAGAACGCGTTCAAAGTTTCCAACTACCATCTGAGCGCTTCGGACAGCTTCGTCTTCTAACTGCTGTATACTTACAACGACTTCGAATTACTAAAAATCAGCTAGTGTTCTAATGGCAACACTGCTAATTCAAAAGTGTAGCATACATTCAGGCTTATACTACATTTGTGTGCAAAATAAATATTTCCAATAATTTTTTTTATATTTTTAGAATAATTTAGACTCAATTTATTCATAATTTTCTATTTTTATTCGCAGAAACATCGTCTATAATCTAAGTATACACGATTTAGCTGAACAGCAACGGTTAGTGTGGCAATCCACAGAGGATGACGTCAAGATGTGCATAATCAAAGGCAAAGCCGAGGTAAGTAAACAACTAGAACACGATTATTATTTCGCAATTTGAAGACAGTTATAATTGCAGTACAAGTGTAGGCATATATTTATAGAAATATAGTTGCAAAAATGTATGAAAGTAAAAATTCGTGCATAGAATACGATATGTGCTTCGCCAAGCACGCGCGCCGGACATCCACGACACGTGTGTCATTAACAGCGAAATGTGCTTCCGTGCCACGTACATATGTGACGCGCGTAGCATGCCTGCCTGTGGCGGCAATTAATTTTTACCTTAATTTTTGTTTTTGTTGTATTTTTTTGGAATTCTTTTTTTTTGCGTCTTAAGCGAAACTTTTGCGCAATTAAAAATAAACATGACAAAATATGGGCAACGGCACAGTGCAATCAAAATGGCAAGCAAAGCGTGTGTATACGCCTAGAAGTATGCATTTGCATATATATTTACAATGGCATGCGTGTACACGATTGCTGCATAATTATAGGCACTCCAAAGTGCACTTGAACATGCGAAACGGCTTAAATATATGCACCCTCCAGTGACAACCGAATGCAGTAGGGCGCTGCGGGTCGCTCGACGCACCACATAAGTCACATAGAGTGTACTAAATTAAGGCAGAAAATTATCAAATGTAATTCTAGGTCAAAAGGTCAGCTATGTCATAATTTTTCGTCTTTTGTCACATAAAAAATTTAACAGCTCCTTCAAATAGCATAATACAAATCGATTGTTTGTATGTGTAGCATATCTTTAGGTGCTACCACATTTGCACTTAATCAGTTATGACGCGTCACGCATTTTAACGCTAATTAACTATTCAACTTCAAAGAAGAAAATTCTCTCCTCTACACACCAAATGAAAGCCAGCCACACCTTGTGGCGTGAATGCGCGATAAGCGCCGCAGGCAAAATACGCGCAAGACGCCTAAAAGCATGCCACAACTATAGGCGGCCATTCCTTCCTTCACCACGCGGCAATCGCATGACAGTCACAATAATAGGAATTCGTGTACTATTTTACGGCAATTTGTATGCCAACTTTGATGGCATTTTTGTCTGTCCGGCCGTGCATCTGCTTTATCAGCTAACATCACAACTCAGCAGCAACGCACACATACACATTTACTTCTATAAATGTAAACATTCATTTACATGGCAGTTTGTAGCGCCACACTATTTCCGATTCATTTGTGCTGCATACCGGCAGTATTGTACAGCAGTTTATTTGCCTTTATCACTGTATGTACAAGTGCTTGGCTCTGTGTGTGTGTGTGTGTGTAAGTCATTGTTGGAATGCAATTAGAGTTAGCGAAATATTTTGCATAGTCACGCAATTAGAAAACGTCGTCGTTGTCGTTGTCGTTGTCGGCGTAATCGAAGCAAGAATGGGTGAATGAACGCGGCACAGTGGGCCAAAATTTAATCAGAAATTCTCAGTAAAATAAGTAAAATTAAAAATAAAATAAAATAAAATAAAATAAAATAAAATAAAATAAAATAAAATAAAATAAAATAAAATAAAATAAAATAAAATAAAATAAAATAAAATAAAATAAAATAAAATAAAATAAAATAAAATAAAATAAAATAAAATAAAATAAAATAAAATAAAATAAAATAAAATAAATAAAATAAAATAAAATAAAATAAAATAAAATAAAATAAAATAAAATAAAATAAAATAAAATAAAATAAAATAAAATAAAATAAAATAAAATAAAATAAAATAAAATAAAATAAAATAAAATAAAATAAAATAAAATAAAATAAAATAAAATAAAATAAAATAAAATAAAATAAAATAAAATAAAATAAAATAAAATAAAATAAAATAAAATAAAATAAAATAAAATAAAATAAAATAAAATAAAATAAAATAAAATAAAATAAAATAAAATAAAATAAAATAAAATAAAATAAAATAAAATAAAATAAAATAAAATAAAATAAAATAAAATAAAATAAAATAAAATAAAATAAAATAAAATAAAATAAAATAAAATAAAATAAAATAAAATAAAATAAAATAAAATAAAATAAAATAAAATAAAATAAAATAAAATAAAATAAAATAAAATAAAATAAAATAAAATAAAATAAAATAAAATAAAATAAAAAAATAAAATAAAATAAAATAAAATAAAATAAAATAAAATAAAATAAAATAAAATAAAATAAAATAAAATAAAATAAAATAAAATAAAATAAAATAAAATAAAATAAAATTAAATTAAATAAGAATAAAATATAAAATAAATAAGAATTATAATAAAATTATAAAAAATAAAATAAAATAAAATACAATAAATAAAAAAATAAAAAAGCCAAAAAAAATTTCGAAATGTTTATTCCTTTTCCGAATTTAAGAATTTAGTAAATTTTTTGTAATAAATTAAAAAACTATTTCGATATTTTTAAAGTATATTTTAGCACTCTGTTAATTCCACTATAGAAGACATATAATTCTTATTTCTTAGAATTATATTTAATTATCCAAATTTTTAAAATAAAAAAAATATTTATTTACTTTTGATTTGATTAGATATCATATTTTTTGTTCGTCTCCATAAGATATAAAGGAACTCTTTTAAAATCCTGCGTCGATAGTAAAATTTTAAATTCTGTATTATGCCCTGGTCGAAATGTTCGATTTGTGGAAGGAAATTTGTATGAAATTTGACTTCTATTGCCAATTTAAGAGTTCGAGTTATGAAGAACTTCAAGTTATCGAAGTTCGAGTTATGGAAGTTCCACTCTAATTTTTTTTTTTCAATTCGAATAATGTATGAAACGAAAAATTCTTTACGAAACCCTATATTTCAAGCGAAATTTTTTTACCAAATTTTTATAATTTTTTTTCAAAAATTATTTTTATTTTTTATTTTGAAATTTTCTCAACACCACCCCACTGTGCAACACTGTATGTAACTAAGTTGGCAAGCGAATTTATGTCCACACACACCAATTGTATGTATGTATGTGTGTGCCGCGGCACTTGAATTTAGTTGTTGGCAATTTGCGCTGCATATTTTTAGGTGTTAACTTGAATCTAGGCGATTGCGATTACTTTGAAATGCCAAGTAGGCATTGTTTGGCAAACTCGTTATTCCTTGTTTCGCACACTTAACTCACAACTCATTGCTTACAGCTTTGTACTGCCTTCGGTTTAATGAAATTCCGCCTTACCCACCGAACAATCGGCATTCACCCGTTTACAATGCATTTCTCGCGTGAGTTTTTTTTTATTTTTTCTTTCACTTTGCAAAGAAATTGTTTGCATTTCGCGATTTTGCGGTAATTTAAACAACTACAAACACATACATTCTTATAATCCTTACGTTTATGTACAGCATGTCCGTGCGCCTGCTTGTATGCATTGCATTAAAATTTAAATAAACTCAAAGTTTCTGATTATTTGCGGTAAATGTGAAAAACTGCCATAAAATATTCCAACAGATTTTACAACGCTCGCTGGCTTTGGTATGCGTAATATGTAAATAGTTGTGTAATAAAAAAAAGATGAAAAATATTTCATATGCGAATTTAATTAATTCTAGTGGAATGCTTTCACATGTTTCGCTTTTATTGCATACATTTGTGCGCGCACAGTAAGTGCGTATGAATTTCCCAGGAAATTTTTAACTACTTTTCGTTTGAGCGCAATTGTTTGAATATGAAATAATTTTGGTGTTGAAAATTAATTTATTTCAAATTGAGGTTATGTACGTTTACCTGGTTGGCTTTTTAAGTAGTTTTTGCTGTGGTTGTTTTTTCTTTATGTTCTACGATTTTAATCGAGTTGTATTCATTAACTTTGATTATGTAATTCTTTGTATGTAGCGTGCGGTCTACCTTAAGACTCACTGCAAATATTGAAATTGATTTCGGAAATGAAAAAGCTCTCAGGCAACTTTAACTTTTAGAGCACTACATTTGTTCGATGAGTGCAGCTATCCTCTGCAATAAGGAATAATACAATTTTTTATATATCTAAAACAAAAATAGTGGTTCTTTCGTCTGACTACTCGTTCCCTCGTTTTTAGAATTTCGAGATTTCTTAAAACATTTTTCATTTTAACTTCAACTCTGAGATCGATCGCTCATTTATTAACTTGGAATAGTGGTGATCTCAAAGGAGTATTTTCATCAGAGTACTCAGTCAACACTCATACCCATCGAGCTGATCTGTTCTCATGAATATTTCCACTATCTTCTTTCAGGTAACTGTTACTTTCCGTCTCATCATTACTACAACATCTC